>NC_089580.1:2990672-3140907 GCF_019320115.1 Miscanthus floridulus | reverse complement strand
CCTGAAGGAAACACAACGTGCATAAGGGAACAAGGGGTAAGGGGAGACTGAGGAGGCTCAGAGGCTACAGCGGCACACGACTTACCAGCGATAGGAACCCCCACGACGGTCGCATCGCGAAGGGGGTCAAGTTGCCGCCCTTCAACTTCGCCTCTACCGTCTCCCCCACTCGACGAAGAATTTCCTCGTCGGAGAGGGCGGAGGAGGACATCCGGATGCCCTCCATGGGTTCACCTGGCCTCATCTCAAACAGCCGCCGCCGCCGAGCCATCAGCGGTAGCACCCTCTGGTGGTGGAAGGCAGCCACGACCACGGCCACGGTGAGGCCATGGCCCCGTAGCCTCGCCAGCCCCTCTAGGAGCAGCTCCAGCTTGGGCTGGTCGTCCTTCGAGATGCCCCACTTCCATCTCTCTGGGCAGCTCCCCACAATCCACCCAGTGTAAGGGGGAAGTCCTCCGTCATCGTTACGAAGGTAGAACCAGCTCGTGTACCACCGTCGGTTGGAGGATGCGAGCTGGGCCGGGATGTAGAGGTGATGGCAATCCTGGCGCACCTGGAGAGTGTAGCCGCCGGCCCTCGTCGCCTTCCTCTTGCCTGACGTACCCGTTGGCTTGGTAGTGTGCCCCGCCCGGAATAGGTGGAGCCACAACCCCCAATGGGGAGCAATCCCCAAATACCCCTCGTAGACAGCAACAAAGATTGCCGCCTGAGCGATGGAGTTAGGATTGAAGTTATGGAGCTCCACGCCGTAGTAGTGCGGGAACGCCCGCATGAACCGGTCCGCCGGGACGCCGAGGCCGCGCTCGTGGAAGGAAACGAAGCTCACGACATAGCCATCACGAGGCCTCGGCTCTGGCTCACCGTACGGAGCAATCCACTCTGGCCTGGCGGGGTCTATCACTGGGCAAAGGAGTCCACCGTCGACAAGCGACTGAAGCGTCTCCTCGGTGATGTCCGACGGGTCCCAGAGGTCTGCCTTGACAACGATGATGTCGCCGGCCATGGGTGCGATGGAGGAATCGGGTGCGGCGGTGAGTTTTTTCTCTCTCTCCCACGCTCTCGCTTTTTTCTCGCTTTCTCCCTAGGCTCGCTCTTCTATCCTCTTCTTCCCGGCACCCGCTGCTCTAGCGACGGCTCGACAGGGGCGGTGCTAATGCAGGCAAGGTAAGATGAGGAGGGGCAAGACTCTTCGGGTATTTATGCAGGGAAGAGGCGAAACGAACGGGCGACAAAATCAGGGAGGTTTTGCCCCCGATCCGACGTGGTTAACCACGAGCCGATTTCGCCAGCCCACGCGCCCACATCTCCCGCATTAAATGTGAGGACAGTTACGTCCCATCCACCATGCCACGCTCGGCCACTATGGCAGCAGGCGTCGTTTCGACTCCCCATGAAACCGCCTCAAAAGGTGTGGCGCCCGTGCCGAGCCAATAGGGAAGATATTCCCTGCGGCCTATTCCTTTCATATGAAGGAACCAGGCTCTGAACCTATTACGATCCAGGGGTTCAAAGGCTGGGCCCCAAAGGGTTTCGACAGCCGCCCTAGGATAATAGAGTCAGGGACGACCGCGGGCGAGCCCATACGGGGCCGAGGCCCAAGTAAGCGAAACGCTTGGGACGCCCAAAGTTGTGTCCGAGACCGGAGGGAAGTATCCGAATGGGATCCCACCGTAGGGAGGCACCGGGCCACCGAGGCCTAGCGAACGGCCCTGGCACCCACTAGAGAAACCCTCTGGTACTCTTGGAGTGCATCTCTGGACCGCTAGCCGTCCCCTAGTGTTAGTGTTTTGGACCGGGGGGTCCTCAACCAACCAGTGAAATTGTTCTGCGTGCTCCCGATTCCAGATGGTGATGCAAAGAGACACAAGGTTTATACTGGTTCAGGCAATCGATGCCCTACATCCAGTCTGAGAGATCGATCTTGTATTCCTTGCACCGAAGTGCTCGTAGTAGGGGGTTACAACCTAGGTGAGAGAGGGAGCTAGTCCCAGGTCTCGGCAAGGTGTCGTGTGGGCCGCTTGAGATGTTGCTCTCAGGTGGCTGGGATGTGTGCGTGTGTTACAACGTGTTCCCTAGTCTCCCCCTCTCAAACGGCCCAAGTCCTTTCCTTTTATAGCCTGAAGGGAGGACAAGGACGGTACATGAGCTAACTATATGGTGTCGTGTGAACAGAGGCGGTGTGTCTAGGCCCTGTAGCCTGTTCCTGTGGCGACGTGGTCATTGGAATGGTCCGTCCTTGGAGCACTGGAGCGGCGTGGTCGTCCCATCCGATCCTGTGCATCGTGGGAGCCCCGGGACTGCCTCGGAGTGGGTGCGGCGGTGAACGTACAAGCCACTGTGGACGGACTATGTGCGAGGCCGAGACTTGGTCGGTGCCGAGGCTATACCGCAGTGAAGGGGTCTCGGCAGGCACGAACCCCAAGATAGCCGAGACCTTGGTGTATAGTGTCGAGGCCTTGAGTGGGTGGCTGATCGTGGGCACAGCGTTAAGACACAGTGGCCAGTAATCCACGCCGTACCCTATCCCAGCCGGTATGGCGCTGATAGTGGACATAGCGTTAGGACACAGTGGCTGGTAATCCCCGCCGTGCCCTGTCCCAGCCGGTATGGCGCTGATGCGACCTCAGGTCCCGTTGGCCATTCTGTGGCGTTGAGCCGTCGTCCGGCTGAGATTGTGGGAGTGGTTGAAGCATTAATGAGACATGATGCGCTGTCTGGAGGGTCGGTCGAGGCGGGGGGCAACGGGCTGCGGATGAGCTGGGCTCGCGCGAGACGGAGAATGAGGCCTCGCGCAAGACGGAGATCGGACTCCTTGCCGAGGCATGCCGCGAGAGGCCTCACACGATACGGAGAATGCGCCCCCTGCCGAGGCCTCCCGTGGAGAGCCTCGCATGAGGTGGAGTTCATGTCAGGATGCCGAGACCTCCTACTCAAGGCTCGAGGCGAGGAGGAGGGCCTAGTGGGCTCGGTCGTGGTGAGTGAGGGGCCCACGGCTTACCTTCTAGCTTTATTTCTTTTAGCGACCCTTTTGATTGTTCGCTCGGGGTACCCCATTCTAAGGCACCCGACAGTAGCCCCCGAGCCTCCAGGGGAGTGCGTGCACTCTCCCTGAGGGTTTGCCTAGGCTTGGTTCATACCCGCTCCCATAGGAATTGGGTTTTGTATCTTGGGGTTCCGGTGGGTGCGCGTGAGCGCACCCGCCGGGTGTAGCCCCCGAGGCCCTGGAGGAGTGGAGTTACTCCTCCAGGGGCTTTTTTATTTTCGTGTTGAACGAGTAGTTCTTATTGCATTTGCTGAGCCCATAAGCGCAAGTTCGGGTTGCTGGGGTCTCGGCGAGGCTGCAGGACAAAGCCCTCTAGCCTCCGCACGGAGCAAGAGGTTCGTCAGGGGCCCCCTGACTTTGGGTATGACCCTCATGCTTCCTTTCGCTCGGAAGGAGGGGTGGAATGTGCCAGGCTACCCTCAATGGGCGCGAGCGTGGACACATCCGGTGAGCTGTTATCGGGTAGTCCGAGTGGAGGCCTGAGCCCCGTTTGCTAGGGGACGGCTAGCGGTCTATAGATGCACTTGAAGAGTACCAGAGGGTTTCTCTAGTGGGTGCCGAGGCCGTTTGCTGGGCCTCGGTGGCTCGGTGCCTCCCTATGGTGGGATCCCATTCGGATACTTCCCTGCCGGTCTCGGACACGACTTAGGACGCCCCCGAGCGACTATTCGCTCGGGCCTGGGCCATTCGTAGGCTCGCCCTGAAGTCGTCCCTGACTCTGTTGCCCTGGGGTGGCTGTCGAAACCTCTTGGAGGCCCAGCCTTCGAACCCCTGGACCGTAACGGGCTCGGTGCCCTTTATCGTGTTTTGTAATGAAACATCTAGCGTGGGCTTGGACCATTTGTCTTGGTCTTCGGGTGCAAGAGGAGCCCTCGAGCCTCCGCCTAGAGCAAGAGGGCGGTCGGGGGTCCCCTGATTTTTTCATCCAACCCTCACATGTCCTTTTTGTTCGGACGGAGGGTTTGTTTGCCGAGCCTATTCTGGTCTCGGCAAGGTTTGCAGGAAGAGTCCCTAGCCTCTACGCGGAGCGAGAGGGCCATCGGGAGTTCCCCTGCCTTTTTTAACCCCTCGCGTGTGAGGGTTTGTTTGCCGAGGCCCCTTTTGGGCGTGAGCCCGAGAGTTGGGGTCTCGGCGTATTTGCAGGAAGAGCCCCCTAGCCTCTGCACAGGGTGAGAGGGCCATCAGGAGCTCCCCTGTCATTTTGTATGACCCTCATGGTTCCTTTTCGCTCGGAAGGAGGGTTTGTTTTGCCGAGCCCCTTTGAGTGTGAGCTGGGGTCGCTGGGTCTTGGCAAGGTTGCAGGAAGAGCCTCCTAGCCTCTGCATAAAATGAGGGTGTTGCCGCTGATGGCTCGGTGGTGGTTGTTGTTTGAGATGAGGCCGGGTGAACCCATGGAGGGCATCCGGATGTCCTCCTCCGCCCTCTCCAATGAGGAAATTCTTCGTCGGGTGGGGGAGACGGTAGAGGCGAAGTTAAAGGGCGGCAACTTGACCCCTTCGCGATGCGACCGTCACAAGGGTTCCTATCGCTGGTAAGTCATGTGCCGCTGTAGCCTCTGAGCCTCCTCAGTCTCCCCTTACCCCTTGTTCCCTTATGCGCGTTTGTGTTCCTTCAGGGGATGAGGGACGTGCGCTCCTCTCCGCCACCCGTTCCCAAGGACACGGGGCGGTGGGCGATCAACCGCGCTCACGCCGATGCACAGAAGAGGCGAAAGGACGCCAAGGCGGCGAAGCGCACGAAGCACATCCTCGCGCGCGAGGAGCTGGATAAGCGCCGCCGTCAACAATGGAAGGATGGTCTCCCGTTGGAGGAATCCCCGTCGACGTCGTTGTCGACGGAGGCCTCGGACAGGAACGACAAGGGCGAGGGAGGGCGAGGTCCCCGGGACCACCTTCCTGACGTCGTGGAGGTGGCGCTCGGGGTGTCGGCAAGTAGCCTAGCACCCCCGGAAGGGGGAGGACAAGCGGACCCAGGGCCGACGGTTGCCTGCTCCGGGGCCGAGGCCGACACACACGAGGCGTGGGCGTTAGGCAAACACGCTATCAGCCCGGTGGGCTCGGCGGCCGTGGTGGAGTAGGTGGCGGTGGAGGCGACGCCACCGCCCCTGTAGAGAACCAAAGGGGCGCCGGGGTCTGCTGAAGACCGACCGGTGCCGATGGATACGGAGGCGACGCCTCTGCCGCCGCCTCCGCCGCTGTGAATGAGGTTTGCCGTGGCGAAGTGGTTGCCGCCCTATTCAAGGCAAGTGTATTCTTGGTAGGGTCATAGTGCCTTTCGTTCGCTTTTTTTGGTCTCACACTGACCCTGTAGGTTAATTTTCCTTAGTCGGAAGCGGCCTACGGACGACCTTCCCTTGGCGCCCCTTAAGGCGCTTAAGGCGAGCCCTGGCTCCTCTACCCACTGGGTGGCGGAGGCACAAGCCACCATCCACCGCGGCGCGACGTCGGCAAGGGTCGACCTGAAAGAGCCGGCCGCCCAAGGAGGGGCTGCCGAGGCGGCCCCTACACCGACGAGAGAGGGAGCGCTCCCGTCCCGCTGGGGCGAGGCTCACAAGTCGGATGGGGCCGGCGTGCCCTTGGTTGCCGAGGCCCCCAGGGTCTCCGAGGCTAAGGCAACGGAGGATAGGGTGCCCAAGACCGCTGAGACCGCAGTGGCCGTGGCCGGTGTTTCTGCGTCCTCCGAGGCCACGATGGCGGAGGCTGGAGCCCTCGAGGCCGTCGAGGCCATAATCGCAGAGGCCGGAGCCCCCGAGATCACCAAGGCCGTCGTAATGGCAGAGGGGCCGTCCGTCTAGGCGGCGGAGATGAAGGCGGCGGAGGCCTCGGTGGTGCCCTTGGCTCAGGGGCCGCCGTTGTTGCGAGAGAGCGTCCGGGAGGCGGAGGTCTATCCGATCTCTTCCGACGATACCTCCCGGGCGCGGGAGGTGGTCGACGCCGAGGATGCCGGTGCCGTGGAACAGCCGGCGCCGATCTTGGACGAGGGAAGTTCGGCCCTCGTGCGGGCGCGACCCGAGCCTTGCGGGTGGGACCACCTGCAGGTACTGTGGCGGAGCTGGGACAACCCTGAGGGGGAGCCTCTGTTCGCCCTCGAGGACGCAGCCGAGGGCGGGCGCTGGGGCACCTTCGAGCAATACCGCCAGCTGGTGGAGCGGTCGCTGCGGACGGCCTTGTCTGTGGTGGCCGACGAACTGCCCGGAGTCGCCCAGGTTCGCGTTTTCCTTTCTCGCGTGACGTCGTTCTTTTCTCGGTTTTGTCACAATCGACAACCTTTGTTCTGCTTCCTCAGGAGCTCGAGACCCGGTCCCTCGGGAAGTCAGTCTTTCTTCGGCAGGAGAGGGGCATCTGGGACCAGCTTCAGCGGCAGAAGGGCCTTCTTGCCAACGCTAACGAGCTTCTATTGGCGCGAAGCGCGGAGGTGGAGGACCTCTGCCTTTGCTGTGCCGATGCGAAGGTCGAGGCGGCCATGGCCCAAACGCAGCTCGCCCCTTTGGCGGCGCGGGTCAAGGAGCTGGAGGAGGAGCTTACCTGCGCGGTCAGCGATCAGGATGCCTTTAGGTCCCGGGCCGAAGAAGCGACGGCCTCGGGCAAGGCCCTCGCTGGGCAGCTGGGGGCAGAGGAGAGTGCGCACTAGCTGACCAAAGGAGCTCTGAACGAGGCCCTTGCTGTGGTTGAGGCCTCGCAAATCGAGGCTATGGTTTTGAAGGGGACGGTCGAGGGTGAGTTCCAGTCCCCTTGTTTTGTTTCCTTTTCCTTATGTTCACTCCCTGACTTCCTTGTATGACGCAGAGCTAGGAAGTGAAGCTTCCAGGGCGGCCGAGGCCTCTCGGGTCAAGGCCCAGCGGTTGAAGGAGAAGGCCGAGGCCTGTCAGGCCGAGACCCGACGCTGGGAGCAGAAGGCCAAGGGTGAGTTCCATGGGCTTCCATCCCTAACTTAGGTTGTTCTTTCTCTCACTCGACCTCATTCCATTTTCCGAGGTGCAGAGTTAGAGGCGGAGATCATTCGGGCCGCCGAGGCTTCCAGCACGGTGCAGACGGTGCTCGAGACCGAGATCGGGGAGCACGAGGCGCTGAAACGTGCTGCCCTTTCCGCCTACGAGGCCTTGGAGGTCGAGGGGGTTTAGTCAGGCAGCTCCCTTGGGAGCCGCTTGATTGCGCTGAGCAGCCAGATGCGTGAGCGGCTCCGAGGGGCGCTGCACATGGGTGTCAAGCGAGCGTTGGCCGTCATCTCCTCTCACTACCTTGGTGTCGACCTCCCGGCCATCAGTGATGGCTATGTTCTGCCTGATGATGAGGAGGAGGCCGACGCGGCGGTCACGAAGCTGATGGAGGTGGCAGAAGACCCTGGCACGGCGCTGGCGACGCTCTTCGAAGAGGAGGTGGTTCCTCCCCTACCATCTACCGGTGCTGAAGGCCCTGAGCCTTGATCTGGGCCCCGGGGGCTATGTAAAAATAGAATAAGGGTTATTTTTTGTATTGTAACGCTTGTGGCCATCGAGGCCTTTATTTTTAAAGTATTTGTGTTTCTTAGTTGTTTTTCTTATGTTTCCGAGCCTCTGCCCTTTGTTGCTCCTGATCGGATCTCATTTGCAAAACACCCCCTTGGGGCCTAAGCTGTCCCTTGAGCGAGAGGTAGTGAGGGAGTGCCGTAGCCCGGAGGCATAGGCTGTCTCGCGACTCTACCGGCCTCTTGCTTAGGAAACAGACCTTGGTCCAAGGAGTTTTTACAACTGATTCGTCAGAGCCTGCTAGGGACTTGGCGTAGGAATTTTTGTGAAAAACAACTGAGGGATGGTGCGTGGGACCTAGGGGACACCTAGGGGGGTCCCCTATCTAGCCCCCGAGGGAGGCTGGGTTCTGCCGAGGTAGAACCGAGTCTCCCTTGCCGTGTTGCGGTATTGCCGAGGCCTAGGATGGGCTCGGGGGTTTTCTCGAAAAATTAGACCAACTAAAGAACGCTTTTTAATTGTATTTCGAGAAATGACATATACAATGCTTGGAAATTTAGGGATAAAAGCGATGTAGCTGTTCTATGTTCCAAGCGTTGGTGAAGACTTCGCCCTTCTCGTTGGCCAGCTTGTAGGTCCCGGGCTTTAGCACTTGGGCGATGATGTACGGTCCTTCCCATGGCGGGGTCAGCTTGTGGCGACCCTTGTTGCTCTGTGCTAGCCTCAACACCAGGTCACCTACCTTCAAGTCTCGGCCTCGAACGCGTCGGGCCTAATAGCGCTGCAGGCTCTACTGGTATTTGGCCGAGTGTAGTAGCACGACGTCTCGAGCTTCCTCCAGTTGATCAAGGGCGTCCTCTCGGGTGGTGCAGTTACTTTGTTCGTTGTAGGCTTGCAGCCTCGGGGAACCATATTCCAAGTCGGTGGGGAGGATGGCCTCGGCCCCATAGACTAGGAAGAAAGGCATGAATCCCGTGGCTCAGCTTGGAGTGTTCCTCAGGCTCCAGATGACCGACGAGAGTTCGGCGAGCCATTTCTTGCCAAACTTTTTCAACCGGTTATGAATCCTTGGCTTGAGGCCTTATAGGATCATGCCGTTGGCATGCTCTACTTGGCCGTTGGTCCTTGGGTGTCCTACGGCCGACCAGGCCACACAGATGTGGTGGTCGTCGCAAAACGTCAGGAACTTTTTGCCGGTGAACTGCGTCCCATTGTCGGTGATGATGGTGTTGGGGACCCCAAACCTATGGATAATGTCAGTGAAGAACAGCACCGCCTGCTCGGATTTGATTTGATTGATCGGACGAGCCTCGATCCATTTGGAGAACTTATCGATTAACACCGGTAGATGGGTGTAGCCCCCGGGGGCCTTTTGTGGAGGCCCAACCATGTCGAGCCCCCATAGGGCAAACGGCCATGTGATGGGGATGGTTTGCAGGGCCAGGGCTAGGAGATGTGTCTGCCGAGCGTAGTACTGGCATTCTTCGTAGGAGCATACTAGCTTGGTAGCGTTGGTGACCGCCGTCGGCCAGTAGAACCCTTGGCGAAAAGCGTTCCCTACGAGCGTCCGAGGCGCCGCATGGTGTCCGCAGGCGCCTATGTGTAAGTCCCAAAGCAGGGCTTGGCCCGCCTCGGCACTGATACACCGTTGGAGGACACCTGAGGGACTTCGCCTGTACAATTCATCATTGTAGAGGGCGTAGGTCTTGGCTCGGCACGCAAGCCATCGCGCTTCGGTTCTGTCGTCAGGAAGCTCCCCCCGATCAAGCCAATCGAGGAATGGGACTCGCCAATCCGCGTCCTGATTAGTCTACGGAGGCTCGATGTTGACTTCCATGACCTCGGGTTCGGTCGAGGGGGTCTCGGCAGCAGAGGGGGTGTCGAGCTTTGCTGTGGGTTCCATAGGTGGGCCCTCCTCTGTTGCCGAGGTGTAGCCAATGGAAGGTTTGTGGAGGTCTCTGGCAAAGACGTTCGGGGGGACCGGGGCCCGTACCGAGGCCATTTTTGCCAGCTCGTCGGCGGCCTCATTGTACTTCCGCACGACATGATTTAGTTTGAGACCGTCGAACTTGTCTTCTAAGCGTCGTACCAACTTGCAGTAAGCCTCCATTTTGGGGTCGAGGCAGTTTGACTCCTTCATCACTTGATCTATGATGAGCCGCGAGTCGCCTCAGACGTCGAGGCGCCGCGCCCCAAGTTCGATGGCGACTTGTAAGCCATTGATGAGGGCCTCGTATTCGGCCATGTTGTTGGAGGCGGTGAAGTGGAGCCGCACCATGTAGCGCATGTGTATTCCGAGGGGTGAAATGAAGAGCAGACCCGTGCCTGCCCCAGTCTTCATCAGGGATCCGTCGAAGTACAGGGTCTAGCACTCCATCTGAATTTGGGCAGGTGGCAGTTGGGTATCTGTCCATTCAGCCATGAAATTGGCCAAGACCTGAGACTTGATCGCCTTTCGAGGCGCAAAGGTCAAGGTTTCCCCCATAAGCTCGACAGCCCACTTGGCTATCCTGCCCGAGGCCTCCCAGTTATGAACTATCTCGCCCAAGGGGAAAGATGATACCACAGTCACTAGGTGCGACTCGAAGTAGTGACGCAGTTTGCGCCGGGCTAGGACCACGGCGTAGACTAGCTTCTGGATGTGAGGGTAGCGTGCTTTGGTCTCGGAGAGCACCTCACTGATGAAATAAATAGGTCATTGGGTGGGCAGAGTATGCCCCTCTTCCTACCTCTCTACCACTACGGCAGCGCTGACCACTTGGGTCATTGCGGCGATGTAGAGTAAGAGGGCCTCGTCCATGGCCGGGGGTATCAGGACGGGAGGATTCATGAGCAGTGCTTTGAGTCTATCGAGGGCTTCTTCGGCCTTGGGAGTCCAAGAGAAACGCTTGGATTTTCTCAAGAGTCGGTACAGAGGCAAACCTTTTTTGCCGAGGCGCGAGATGAAGCGGCTCAGGGCCGCAAGGCATCCCATGACCCTCTGTACTCCCTTGAGGTCTCTGATTGGTCCCATGCCAGTTATAGCCGAGACCTTCTCTGGGTTGGCTTCAATGCCGCGTTTCGAGACTATGAATCCCAAGAGCATGCCTCGGGGGACCCCGAACACACACTTCTTGGGATTGAGCTTGATGCCCTTCTCTCTAAGGCATTTGAAGGTTATCCTCAAGTCATCGACGAGACCCTCGGCCTTTCTGGTCTTGACCACGATGTCGTCTACGTAGGCCTCGACGGTCCGCCCAATGTTGTCGCCAAAGACCTAGGTCATGAACCACTGGTACGTGGCACCTGCGTTTCTGAGGCTGAAGGGCATCGTCACGTAGCAGTACATGCCGAATGGTGTGATGAAAGAAGTCGCGAGCTGGTCGGACTCTTTCATCTTGATTTGGTGGTAACCAAAGTACGCATCAAGGAAAGACAGGGTCTCGCACCCTGCAGTGGAATCAATGATTTGATCAATTTGAGGTAATGGGAAGGGGACCTTTGGGCAGGCTTTGTTCAAACCGGTGTAGTCTACACACATCCTCCATTTCCCATTTTTCTTCTTGACTAACACGGGGTTAGCCAACCACTCTGGGTGGGACACTTCCTCGATGAACCCAGCCGCCAAGAGTTTCTGTATCTCCTCACCAATGGCCCTACGCTTTTCCTCGTTGAAGCGGCGCAGGCGTTGCCTCGCAGGTCTAGATTCGGCCTAGATGTCCAGGGCATGCTCGGCGACCTCCCTTTGTATGCCCGGCATGTCCGAGGGACTCCATGCGAATATGTCGGCATTCGCACGGAGAAAGTCGACGAGCACGGCTTCCTATTTGATGTCGAGAGTGGCGCAGATCCTCAGCGCTCGGTCGTCGGGGTAGGTGGGGTCGACCGGGATGAGTTTGATGGCCTCGGCGGGCTCAAACACCCCCGCGCGACGCTTGGAGTCAGGTGCCTCGCCACTGAGTTGGTCGAGGTGGGCGATGAGGGTCTCGGCCTCCGCAAGAGCCTCAGCGTACTCGATGCACTCGACGTCGTAGTCGTATGCATGTTCGTACGTGGACTCAATCGTGATGATACCGTTGGGGCCTGGCATCTTGAGCTTGAGGTAGGTATAGTTGGGGACTGCCATGAACTTGGCATAGCATGGCCGCCCCAGAATGGCGTGGTATGCTCCCCCGAACCCGACTACCTCGAAGGTAAGGACTTCCTTGCGGTAGTTGGAGGGGGTGCCAAAGCAGACGGGAAGGTCGATGCGCCCGTGGGGTTGCGTGCGCTTCCCTGGCACAATGCCATGAAAGGGTGCGACATCGCCTTGGAGCCTCGATCGGTCGATCTCCAAGAGCTCTAGGGTGTTGGCGTAGAGGATGTTGAGGCCGCTGCCTCCGTCCATCAACACCTTGGAGAGTCGGGTGTTGCCGATGATCGGGTCGACAACCAGTGGGTACTGCCCGGGATTCAGAACATGGTCAGGGTGGTCATCTCGATCAAAGGTGATCGCCTCTCAAGACCAGTCGAGGTACTGGGGGGTGGCCACCTTGACCGAGAAGACTTCTCGGCGTTCCCTCTTGCGCTGTCGCACCGTAAGGCATGCCGAGGGCCACCAAAGATCCTGAAGGCGTTGCGTACCTCGGGGAACCTGTCGTCCTTGTCTTTGTCCCGGCTGCCGGTGCCCTTCTGCTTGGTGTCATCGTCGAGGAGTTCGACCCTGGCGTAGTAACGCCGCAGCATGGTGCAATCCTTGAGAGCGTGCTTGACCGGCCCCTGGTGGTAAGGGCAGGGTTTCTTGAGCATGTCGTCAAAGGGCCTAGGGCCTTTGAAGCCTCGGGGGTTCTTGTGTTCTGCGGCCACGACTAGATCAGCCTCCAGGACCTCCTGCTTCCCTAGGCGCCCCTTTTTCTTTCTCTTGGGGAGGTGGGAGGCTGAGGCCTCGGGGGCCTCATCCCTCCGCTTACCCTTGGTGTCAGTGTCGGGGAAGATGGCTCCAACAGCCTCTTCACCCGAGGCGAAGCTGGTGGCGATGTTGAGGAGCGCGGCGGCAGAGCGCAGCATGCTCCGACCTAACTCTCGAACCAAGTCCCAACAAGTGGTGCCGGAGAGGAAAGCCTGGACGATCTCCGAGTCACCGACGCTGGGCAACTCGGTGCACTGTTTGGAGAAGCACCGGATGAAGTCTCGGAGAGACTCGTCCGGCTTTTGGCGATAGCTCTTAAGATCCCAGGAGTTCCTAGGGTGCATGTATGTGCCCTGGAAGTTCCCAACGAAGATCCTAACCAAGTCACGCCAGTCGTGGATTTGCGAGGGAGGAAGGTGCTCGAGCTAGGCTCGCGCTGAGTCTGACAAGAGCAAGGGGAGGTTGCGGATGATGAGCAGGTCATCGTCCGTGCCACCTAGCTGGCAGGCCAGGTGGTAATTGGCAAACCAGAGTTCAGGGTTGATCTTGTCGCTGTACTTCGCGAGATTGGCTGGTTGCCAGAACTGGGCGGGGAAAAGAGCAGCGCGGATGGCCCTACTGAAGACCCGGGGGCCTGGCGGTTCAGGGGAAGGACTGCGGTCCTCCCCGCTATCGTAGCGACCACCTCGGTGTGGGTGGTAGCCCCGAGTGGGCCCCTCGTTGTCATGGTGTCGTCGCCTGCTGACCGTCTCATGGTCTCCCTATACTTCGCGTCGATTGCCGAGGCGATCCAGAAGCACGGGGACCCTGTGGGCTATCAGCGCTCGGTCAGGCTCGGGACGAGCCGGGGCTTCCCGGTCCTACCGAGGGGGTGCCGTAGGCAGGTTCGAGGCACCCCTGTGTCGTCGGGAGGCCGAACTCTCGGCCTGCTGAACCGCGGCGGTCTCTAGGAGATCCTGGAGCTCACCACGGACCCGTCGCCCCTCAGTGGTAGAAGGCTCGGGCATTGCGTGGACCAACATTGTCGCAGTCATGATGTTCTGGCTAGCGCGATTGAAGACTGGGGGTTGCTCACTCCCTTCGTCGTCATGGATGCGGTGATGCACATCGCGGGCCCTCTGTCGGGCTCCCCTGCCTTCGCCGCGACCTCGTTGTTCCTATTCGAGAGAGTCTCGAAGCTGCTGCAGAAGGAGTTGGTCTTGTTCGACCTTGGCCTAGAGCTCACGGAGCTATTCTAGGTCTGGGCGCTGAGGTCGCGCAAGAGCGACGTTCTCATTTCGTGCGGCCGGCAGGACAGCGCGTGGAGGTGTGGCGGCGCCCACACCTGGGTGAAGCGGGGAACGGCTACCTACCCCCTCGTCCTCTTCGCCTACCCTTGGCATCCCGAGCCCGACGTGAAAACACTCACGAGTGGGGTCGTAAGTGCCTCCATCGTCAGAGTCGGAGTAGCCAAACCAGTAGTCGCTTGCGGCCAAGAACTGGCGCAAAGCCCCAGGGTCGTGGTGTCCAGAGAAATCCACTCCGGGCCATGCCTTGTCCTCATCCGAGGAGTTGGCGTGGGTGCTCAGGTCGAGAGCGAAGCGCTGGCGGCATTCTGAGGGATGCTCATGAGCGGGAGGGAGCTAGTCCCAGGTCTCGGCAAGGTGTCGTGTGGGCCGCTTGAGACGTTGCTCTCAGGTGGCTGGGATGTGTGCGTGTGTTACAACGTGTTCCCCGGTCTCCCCCCTCTCAAACGGCCCAAGTCCTTTCCTTTTATAGCCTGAAGGGAGGACAAGGATGGTACATGAGCTAACTATATGGTGTCGTGTGAACAGAGGCGGCGTGTCCAGGCCCTGTAGCCTGTTCTTGTGGCGGCGTGGTCGTCGGAGTGGTCCGTCCTTGGAGCACTGGAGCGGCGTGGTCGTCCCATCCGATCCTATGCATCGCAGGAGCCCCGGGACTGCCTCAGAGTGGGTGCGGCGGTGAACGTACAAGCCACTGTGGACGGACTGTGTGCGAGGCCGAGACTTGGTCGGTGCCGAGGCTGTACCATAGTGAAGGGGTCTCGGCAGGCATGAACCCCAAGATAGCCGAGACCTTGGTGTACAGTGCCGAGGCCTCGAGTGGGCGGCTGATCGTGGGCACAGCGTTAAGACACAGTGGCCGGTAATCCCCGCCGTACCCTGTCCCAGCCGGTATGGCGCTGATCGTGGACACAGCATTAGGACACAGTGGCTGGTAATCCCCGCCGTGCCTTGTCCCAGCCGGTATGGCGCTGATGCAACCTCGGGTCCCGTCGGCCATTCTGTGGCGTTGAGCCGTCGTCCGGCTGAGATTGCGGGAGTGGTTGAAGCATTAATGAGACATGACGCGCTGTCTGGAGGGTCGGTCGAGGCGGGAGGCGATGGGCTGCGGATGAGCCGGGCTCGCGCGAGACGGAGAATGAGGCCTCACGCGAGACGGAGATCGGACTCTTTGCCGAGGCATACCGTGAGAGGCCTCGCGCAATACGGAGAATGCGCCCCCTGCTGAGGCCTCCTGTGGAGAGCCTCGCGCGAGGTGGAGTTCATGTTAGGATGCCGAGACCTCCTGCTCGAGGCTTGAGGCGAGGAGGAGGAGGGCCTAGTGGGCTCGGTCGTGGCGAGTGAGGGGCCCACGGCTTACCTTCTAGCTTTATTTCTTTTAGCGACCCTTTTGATTGTTCGCTCGGGGTACCCCGTTCTAAGGTACCCAACACCTAGCGAACGGGGTTCGGGCCTCCACTCGGACTACCCGATAACAGCTCACTGGAAGTGCCACCGCTCGTGCCCACCGAGGTTAGCAAGGCACATTCCACCCCTCCTTCCGAGTGAAAAGGAAGCGTGAGGGTCGCACAAAAAGTCAGGGGAACCCCCGATGGCCTTCTCGTTTTATGCAGAGGCTAGGGGGCTCTTCCTGCAACCTTGCCGAGACCCAGCGACCCCAGCTCGCACTCAAAGGGGCTCGGCAAAACAAACCCTCCTTCTGAGCGAAAAGGAAGCGTGAGGGTCGTACAAAAAGACAAGGGAGCTCCTGACGGCCCTCTCACCCTGTGCAGAGGCTAGGGGGCTCTTCCTGCAAATACGCCGAGACCCCAACTCTCGGGCTCGCGCCCAAAAGGGGCCTCGGCAAACAAACCCTCACGCGTGAGGGGCGTATAAAAAGTTAGGGGAACTCCCGACGGCCCTCTCGCTCCGCGTAGAGGCTAGGGACTCTTCCTGCAAACCTTGTCGAGAATAGAATAGGCTCGGCAAACAAACCCTCCGTCCAAACGAAAAGGACATGTGAGGGTTGGATGAAAAAATCAGGGACCCCCAACCGCCCTCTTGCTCCAGGCGGAGGCTCGGGGGCTCCTCTTGCACCCGAAGACCAAGACAAACGGTCCAAGCCCACGCTAGAGGTTTCATTACAAAACACGATAAAGGGCACCGAGCCCGTTACGGTCCAGGGGTTCGAAGGCTGGGCCTCCAAGAGGTTTCGACAGCCACCACAGGGCAACAGAGTCAGGGACGACTTCGGGGTGAGCCTACGAATGGCCCAGGCCCGAGCGAACAGTCGCTCGGGGCGTCCTAAGTCATGTCCAAGACCGGCAGGGAAGTATCCGAATGGGATCCCACCATAGAGAGGCACCGAGCCACCGAGGCCCAGCGAACGGCCTCGGCACCCACTAGAGAAACCCTCTGGTACTCTTGGAGTGCGTCTCTGGACCGCTAGCCGTCCCCTAGCGAACGGGGCTCGGGCCTCCACTCGGACTACCCGATAACAGCTCACCGGAAGTGTCCACGCTCGCGCCCATCGAGGGTAGCCTGGCACATTCCACCCCTCCTTCTGAGCGAAAGGAAGCATGAGGGTCATACCCAAAGTCAGGGGGGGCCCTGACGAACCTCTCGCTCCGTGCGGAGGCTAGAGGGCTTTGTCCTGCAGCCTCGCCGAGACCCCCGCAACCCGAACTTGCGCTTATGGGCTCGGCAAATGCAATAAGAACTACTCGTTCAACACGAAAATAAAAAAGCCCCTGGAGGAGTAACTCCACTCCTCCAGGGCCTCGGGGGCTACACCCGGTGGGTGCGCTCGCGCGCACCCACCGGAACCCCAAGATACAAAACCCAATTCCTACGGGAGCGGGTACGAACCAAGCCTAGGCAAACCCTCAAGGAGAGTGCACGCGCTCCCCCGGAGGCTCGGGGGCTACTATCGGGTACCTTAGAACGGGGTACCCCGAGCGAACAATCAAAAGGGTCGCTAAAAGAAATAAAGCTAGAAGGTAAGCCGTGGGCCCCTCACTCGCCACGACCGAGCCCACTGGGCCCTCCTCCTCCTCGCCTCGAGCCTCGAGCAGGAGGTCTCGGCATCCTGACATGAACTCCGCCTCGCGCGAGGCTCTCCACAGGAGGCCTCGGCAGGGGGCGCATTCTCCGTATCGCGCGAGGCCTCTCGCGGCATGCCTCGGCAAGGAGTCCGATCTCCGTCTCGCGCGAGGCCTCATTCTCCATCTCGCGCGAGCCCGGCTCATCCGCAGCCCGTCGCCCCCCGCCTCGACCGACCCTCCAGACAGCGCGTCATGTCTCATTAATGCTTCAACCACTCCCGCAATCTCAGCCGGACGACGGCTCAACGCCACAGAATGGCCGACAGAACCCGAGGTCGCATCAGCGCCATACCGGCTGGGACAGGGTACGGCGGGGATTACCGGCCACTGTGTCTTAACGCTGTGCCCACGATCAGCCGCCCACTCGAGGCCTCGGCACTGTACACCAAGGTCTCGGCTATCTTGGGGTTCGTGCTTGCCGAGACCCCTTCACTGCGGTACAGCCTCGGCACCGACCAAGTCTCGGCCTCGCACACAGTCCGTCCACAGTGGCTTGTACGTTCACCGCCGCACCCACTCCGAGGCAGTCCCGGGGCTCCTACGATGCACAGGATCGGATGGGACGACCACGCCGCTCCAGTGCTCCAAGGACGGACCACTCCGACGACCACGCCGCCACAGGAACAGGCTACAGGGCCTGGACACGCCGCCTCTGTTCACACGACACCGTATAGTTAGCTCATGTACCGTCCTTGTCCTCCCTTCGGGCTATAAAAGGAAAGGACTTGGACCGTTTGAGAGGGGAGACCGGGGAACATGTTGTAACACACGCACACATCCCAGCCGCCTGAGAGCAACGTCTCAAGCGGCCCACACGACACCTTGCCGAGATCTGGGACTAGCTCCCTCTCTCACCTAGCTTGTAACCCCCTACTACGAGCACTTCGGTGCAAGGAATACAAGATCGATCTCTCAGACTGGACGTAGGGCATCGATTGCCTGAACCAGTATAAACCTTGTGTCTCTTTGCATCACCATCCGGAATCATGAGCACGCAGAACAAATTCACTGGTTGGTTGAGGACCCCCGGTCCGAAACCCCGACAATATGTTTATTACAATGACCGTAGATCAAATATCATTGCTTTCATGTAGTGACTGTCACACCTGGTTTTAAAAACAAACCAGATGCATATGATATGTGTGCCAAGATCAATTTTCAAATATATAATGATTTCATTAATGATATCCTAGACACACTGCATCACAATGTATTACGTAAATTATGTAAATATAGCAAAATGTCTAATTATTAAGAAAAAAGCAACATCGTAGTGAAATCCACGGGAAGGTCGACTGTAGAAAAACGTATACCTAATACTACAGAAAGTCCTATGGATACTCCTCCCAGGCCTGGTTCTCTCAGCATTATTTTTGGATATAGCAAGGTGAGCACGCGTTGTACTCCTCAAGTTTTAGAAAAATAATGATACGCAAGCTGAATAAACAAGGTAAAAGTTGACACTAGTTTATGTACTATGATAAGCATTTTAGTTGGTCCAATTTTATTAAAACAAAATGTTTACTAATGTGAGTTGAAAAAAGCCCAACCTCCTGTTAGTTGCATAATTAACCACAATGAATGAATGATCATCGATCATAAACCCGCCCATCCAAACCTCTAATCATGTGAGTGGTCCGTGTTGATCGTGACTGCGAGCACGACTGTGCTACACGTGACGTTACCTACAAGTTGTGAAATTCCGGTTTGCCGTGCTGATTACGCACATTCACACTAACTAGGTGCGTGGATAGGTTTCACTACGCTACCCTTCCCAAATCCTCTAATAAGTAGCAACACGTGAGGTTTCAGCGTCTTAGCGATATGGCCCCCCCTCCGCCCAAGTTGCACACGGGTCACACGTCACACACACCCGGGTAGGACGAGAACCATACCCCCTAGTCGTCCTCCTCTTGTGCCTTTTGGTAATTAAGCTACTACTATTTGGACAGCAGAAAATCCGCAGTATGGCTTCTATTGTGCAAAAATATATTGCGGGCGTGCTAGTGTACTAAGTACACAAAATAAAAGAACAAGTATTTTATTAATTATCATGAATTAACAAATACAAGTCCACATATGTGCGTGCGCCGTGGCCTGCCGGCGGCGATCTGACTGCACGTCGAGTCTTGTGGTACCTAGGGCCTCAAGAGGCTCCCAGTCAATTACTCCTATGAGCTAACGCAAAGTACTCCGATTCTGCTGCTGTGGCCGCCGTCTGCAGTCTTCGCTTCACGTGTCCATGCATGTGTTAGTGTAGGTGTGGGTGGCGTTGGCGTGATTTATGGCCTCATCGGTCCATGGCGAATGGGCCGATACAACAAAGCTGGGGCCTTAGCTATGTCCGTCTGCTTCATTCGCCTCGTCGTTGTCAAACGCCGCGGGATAGAGTTATCGTAGTAGCACGTGCATGGTTGATGTAGCTTGGACTGCTTTGGACTTCTGGGCAGCAGCATCGCGGTACGCTGGAGAACTTTGGTCGGCGGGGTTGAAGTTGTTTGTCGTCTTGGCTGATAAGTATTATTGGCTAATTTGTTGTGAGAGAAAAATAAATATGACTTATAAACTAAGCAAACCGGGCTATGAGCTGATGAAGAGTTGCATCCGGCGGGCTAGATGCATCTGATCCCGGCGTGCGGCCGGCCGTCTTGTACGTACTTGCCTACTACTAGTACAGATGCGGTCAATGGCCTCCTTCCTTGTGCAGCTCCCTTACAGATGCACGTCGGCTCCGGATCTCCACGTGCACCACCAGGTCGACCTCGTGCGCGTACTGCAGCCGCTGGCCTGTTCGGTAGGCCCGAATTGGCTGGCTGGTGCTGAGGCTGAACGAGCTAGCCCAGTCAGCTAATTTTAGCCGTCAGCCATTCCCAGCAGCTAGAAAATGGCTAATTTCATAATTTTAAATTCAAACTAATTATTGGTGCCAATAGATGGTTTTCATATAATAGCGTCAAACCACAATGCACATAAGGTTGTTTATAACACATTTGCAATCCGCAATTCACAGTTAAACAAGTTACAGGTTCAACCAACAATTTACAATCCATTTGTTCCATCCATACAACACAAAGATCATACACTACAAATTCCATAGTAGGCATATATACAACACAAACATTGTGGCCTTCATGATCCCACTAATCAAAATACACGCATACCTACAACCTGCATGTGCACATACACCACCCTCTTTCGAGCTGCTGGCTGTCAACACAGCAGAGGCAGCTACGTAGCAGCAGGGCAAAAACAAGCAGTCATCACAAAATAGACCATGAATCTGAGCTTCTTTGTGCGTGGCTCCAGTCGCCGGTAAAGCCCCTCCGTGATCTGCTTTATATTTCAGGCAGACAGGCAGCTCCAGTTAAGTTTCAGAAAAAATTGGCATGGATTCAAGAACAGATACTATATTTCCCATCATACTGTATGTAGTACAGATATAATTTTCATTAAGCTAACCAATGTGAGCCTAACTAATGTCTCGCAAATCTAGCCACAGCAATGGAAAGTCTATGTACAGCTGTAAACCTTTGGAAATCCTACGGAAATGCAAACTAATTGGGAAGTGTGAACACAAATATGTATTTTCTCATGCAAAATATTTTTTAGAAGTTAAACTTAGTTTGAGATGTAACATTTTCAAGGAGAAACAGCGAAACATTTCAACTTTTTTCTTTTGCAATGTGCTACTAAGTACTGTAAACAACAGACAGATATATAGCAAGTAGCTGCATTACCTCAACTTTCCTAAATCAGATACCACTCCACACAACCATAGATATCAACTCCCTAACTACAGAGGCTTGGATTCCTCGATTTAGCTCAACCCACTCCGACAGCTCATACGAAGGTGGATCAGCTCCGTACTTAAGCAGCCACAAGTAATTTTCTAATGCAAAGCATGAAATGATTAACATAGCCTGCTTCTTCCTCTTGCAGTACGGCACCCCTTTCAGAATGTGCCAACGTTCTTTCAAGCCCCCAAACCTCCTTTTGATCATATTTCGCAGCTTCGCATGAATGTAGTTGAATTTTTCCTCCCGCTGCAACCGATGCAAATCTACGCCCCTAAAATCGTTCATATGATACCTTGTGTTTCTGAAGGGAGTCATGTAACCTACCATGTCCATGTAACCCTGTTCGCCAGGTAGTACCGGCCTATAAGAAATGACAACAGATCACCAATTAGTCCTGCAGGATGATGAAACACAACACAACAGATGCCATTGTGGTTTGTACTCACAACAGAAACACCTAAAGACAACTCTGGACTATGAATACGGCAAAAAATAAGTAGTTCCAATTGCATCAAACTAACTTATACTGAGCCAAAAGGTACCAACATTTAGGTATCAACAGAATAATCTTCACCACACATGTATTACTGCACAACTAGATAGCAACTTTTCTCCTTGAGATGCCAACTCTGGCTCCTACTCATACCCTCCCCAATCCCCCATCCTCTACCGTGTCCTCTCTATCTCTCTCATTCTCCTCACGTCAATCCTCTGAAACCCTAGCATCGGCGTGGGCATGGGGTGTGGCTGGGCGGCTCCTTGCATCGCGCGACGAGGGGCACGGGCGTGGCCCCGAGCGGCCAGGCCCCGTTCATCGGGCGGGAAGGCGCTCGGGCGTCGGGCGGCCAGGGCGTGGGCGAAGTGGGCGTGGGGTGCGGCTGGGCGGCTCCTTGCACCGTGCGACGAGGGCACGGGCATGGCCCCGAGCGGCCAGGCCCCATTTGTCGGGCAGGCAGGCGCCTGGGCGTCGGGCGGCTAGGGCCTAGCGGCTGAGCATGGGGTGCGGCTGGGCGGCGATGAGGGACGGGCGTGGCCCCTGGGCTCCTCCAACTCCAACTCCTCCTCCAACGCCTCTGCCTCTTCCAACACCATCGCGTAGTCCATCATCGCCTTCACCGAGGTTTCCATGGGGCGAGGCTTCGTGTGCGGCCTACAGGTTGGCGGCATCATGCTCTTCGGCTGGCCATCCATGCCCACACCATAGTGGGGGCAGCTCCATCGGCTCTACAATGGTCCCGACCTGCTCATCGACCTCACTGTCGGTGGGGACCACGTCACGCCCTATGAAGCCAACACCTCTATCTCTAGGATCGGGAGAGTCCTATGGTGGCGTGGTGGGGACCGGTTCCCCACGTAAGCCAATGGCGGGTTCCACTCGCTCATCTCCAGGGATAGCTTCACCTGCATCATTGAGACCAACACGTCCATGGCCTTCCGATGCTGGGGCCTGCTGGGTAGCACGGTGTAGGTGAGGCTCGCCAATGTGACTGCCATGTCGTACCTCACCATGGGGGGCTCCCGAGCATGCACCGTCCTCACCTCCAGCGCCGCGCTCTGCTCGGGCACAGACGATGTCGGTGCGGCGGTGAACACCTCTACCACCGGCGTGCTGCCAAGGGACCTCTTCAGGTATGGCCTGGCCATCGGCGACTCCCACACGTGCGCGCTCTGCCGCCCCAAGCACACCGCGGTGTGCTGGAGCCTCGGGGGTCCCACCACCACCCTGTACGAGCCAGCGCTCGGGATCTCCTTCCAGTTCCTCATCGCCGGTGGCAACTTCACGTGCGGCGTCGCGTCCAACGACTACAGCGTGTACTGCTGGTCCGTGGGCGCCGATGCCACGCCCGTGCCACTGCCGAAGATCCACCCTGGCGTCTGCGTCAACGACGTCAGCGCCTGCCACCGGGGATGTCAGCTCCTGTGATTTGGTCTGTAGGAAAATTAGTATCAATCTGTAGGAAGAACGAGTTTCTGTCTGTAGAGCGATTTAGCTAACTATGTATTCGGTGATGTGATTTATAGGCCAAATTACATGGATATGAGTCTTGTTGTTAGAGTTCTGTCATTTTTCAGTTTGCCTAACGGGGGACCAAAATCATGGCGACAGGGTAGAACCTTGCCTACTCAAGTTGTTGACATGCATCGCTTTGACCTGCTGTAGCTAGTTAATTTCATAGGTGAGCACTACATGTGGGCTAGAACAGAAGGAACAGAAGGGCTGGAACAGAAGGAAGAGGAAGAGGAGGGAGGATGGCTGCATTGTTAGGAATAGATGCATGAATGTGATGTATGACACTGAACATGTAATATCTCACTATTAGCTACCGCTTTTGTTGTACTTATGTTGGATGAGGCTTGGTGTTGTATTGATACTTTTGCTACACTTTCACTTGATGTGATATTATATATCCATATTTGCATGCTGTGTGGAATCATATGTAACAAGTTGTGCAATGATGCTGCCAAATTTTTTTTTAAAAATAGGGGTAAAATCACAATGTATTCAGATAAGTAGGGGCAATTTCGCATGGGCAAACTTGTCCTTACTGAGCCCATTTGACACCATTACCAGTTGTTCATGAAATAGGGTTAAACTTAAGCTTCGTTTTCAAAAAATAGGGGTAAAATACTAAAATCACAACGACGACAAAAGCAGGGGTAAAATCACAACTGGACGTCAAAGTAGGGGCAAGAACACAATAACCCCATCAATCAATCTTAGCATTTCATCCAATCATCTCAGGCAATACATGATAAGAACAAACAACAAGCAATCAAGGGCCTTGTAACCTATGCAAGCATTGTCATACACAAAGCTATATTTAAGCACTGCCAAGTAAAAACCAGTGACAACATGATGAATTTTTTTTTGCCAGGCATCATGAACCTACTAGGAGATGTGGGGACAAACCGTCGTCCTGACAGTCTTTCAACACCGCCATGTCATGACACACCCCCGCCTTCCCGGCTCCCACATATGTGAAATGGCCATCCATATCCACGATGACACAAATATTAATTGTTGTTTCACCATTCCTATTAAAGAAATCAACATTTGCTTCATGGTTAACCTGAACCTTTATGTGCGTGACATCTATAGCACCTATGCATCCATCAAACCATGGTGCATATGTAGCAAGTTTCTGGCTTACGCGTGCCCACCTATACATGACCTCTGCAACTGCTATTAACTTTCTGCTAACTGTATCTAAAGACCTTTCAAACCTATGTTTGCACTCTCTACTGGCAAATTGGTGGGCATAGGTCCAGATGTACATGCCTAAAGCTTCTATCGAGGTACACTTATCTGTTGATGGCAGGCCAAAAGGAAGCAGGGTGTCATGCAAATGCATGAAGGCATCACGTGTCATGCGTAAATTGTCTATACATTTGGTTTGGTCGGCAAGGGTAAGCTACATCCATTGGGCTCTAGATAGTTTAGGAATGAGACAAGGAGGATTTACCTTAGGCATTTGCTGCGACATAATACCTTTCAACCTCTGCAGCACGACTGCTGCCTTCGCCAAGATCATAGTGCTTGGTCCATCACTGGAAGTGTCGCTGTACGACGACTTGTCAGTGCTGCTCATTGTGCTACCTGCAAATGGGCACATATCAATAAGATGCTGATGCATATATTGGGAACAAAACATTTGCTAATAAGTGAACATGTCAAGTTACATGAACTAGGTAGTTGGCATGACCACCTTAGACAAATTTATGTAAGGAATGAACAATAGAAAAGTGATCCATACATAAGGTCTTACAACGCTCACATCACGACACATATATTTTATTCAAAACACGATACAATAACATGCACTTAGTTCTCCGCAACGGTCTTTATTAAAATAAACAAAACGAACATAACAAAACAACGAACAGAATCAGCTCAACATGCACATGGTGGAAAACAGAAATAGTAGAAAAAACCATAGTACGAACAATAGTGCTGATCACTGGGACTTTATGGAGCACACGAAGTCCCACGGCACATTGACCCAGTTCAGCCGGCCCTCTTTAGTTTCCAAATTAAGAAAAGCCCGAGGACAGAGCCTGTTGTTGCAAAGGTTAAGGGTTTGCGCGAATACTACATCAGTCTCGCTATAACCATCTTGCTTTAGAATCTGATGGACTTGGGACAACTCCTCAGCATCTGTGGCCTGACGGGACTTCTGAGACCTAGCCTCCCTGATAATGTGTCTCAGATCTTCAAGGTAGTCATCAATGGATGGAGTCTTGCTACTCTTCTTACTGCGAGGACTGTTAATAGAATGTTCCCTATGGACTCTCTTCGAGGGCTAAGCACCACTACGTGGTAGGACCGGCTCGTCCGACAAGGCCGGAGGAGTGCAAGGGCTTCCACTACTGGGTGTCTTGTCAGGTTGATGGCTCCCCGTCGATACCAACTCGCCCTTGTCACGTGGGGTGCGTCCCAAAATCGTGATCAGTTGCTCACAACATTAGGGGCGTCTGAACTTCTCATGAGCTAGTTGGCTACTTTCCTGCACGTGTTCTAGTGATGGCGAAGTTAGTACTGAGTTAGTGGGAACCTAATTGCTAAAAAATAGTCAAGGAAATGCGTGTAGTTAGTTCCCTAGGGCTAGCGTCGTACCACTCAGGGTCAGTTGTAACCTCTCTAGTAAGCGGGTCACGAGTTAGCCCAGTATGGGTCTGACCGTCGTGCCAATTGAAATACAAATGTTTCAGCTCATTGTACTTGTTCTGGCACTTTTTCTTGTTGTACCCGAGCCTCGTGACTTCGTTGAAGCCACGAACGACATTGGTCCACCCTAGTGAGGTTGGCGAAGTGGTGTTCCAATGACAGAGGTCTTTCTGCTTGTTGATTAGGTCAAGAAGCAGAGAGCAGGTTCTGTCATCCTAGCTAGCACGTTCCTGGCTCATCTGATGCAAGGATCGACATTCGAAGGGATTATGTACATGGATGCATATCTTATGTCATATGGAGGGTAGTTCCAGTACGCAAAGATGAGAGTGGACGACAGAAAAGAGAACTTGCCTTTCTGAACCGCTTGTGGCGTTTTGAGCGGTGGTTGTAATGCTTACCAGCAGGTGGAGAGCAAGACGAAGTCGACGATGCTGCCAGTTTGGGCAGCGTTGATAACCAGCGGATGAAACGCCCCTGAAATCTCTACAGTGTAAACATAGAGCATACTTGTAAGATGTTCAATTAAGCAGTGTTGACGCAGCTTATAAAGTTATAGTAGCCTATAGAATGGGTGCAGTTGAAGGATACAAGCTAAATGGGTTATACTGACAAAACTATAATGCATGTATATGGCAGAGAAACCAATAGCCCCTACTATTAGTGCAAGAAGGGTCACCAAGAATAACTACGATAACAGATAACTTCTCATATTGCATATTGTGAACACGCATTTGCAGGCATACAAACATGTGAGATCACCAGGATTGCATGCATGTATTCATGTGAAACCCCTAGTACCAACAAATCAATAGGTAATGGACAAACCCCTAGTACCAACAAATCAACATCTCTTAGTGGCTGAAAACTCTCCATTCCAGGTACACTACAAACACACTGGTACTCAAGTAAAAACAACATAGAATCTGAAGTAATAGATGAAGCATTTGAAGCCAAAACATAACACTGGAACATGTAACCTATCATAAAGAATTGAACATCCAACTAGAAATGGCTAGGCTAAAGCCCCGTTTGTCAGTGATTCCCGATTCCAGCATCACTCCAAGAGCACAGATAGTAAGCGAAATCAACATCCTAATCTGAATTAATACCTTGGGTACCAATACCAAGGTCAAGCATTTCAGTGTAAACAAAAGCACTGTAACTAATTCCTAGCCTATGATCAAAAAGCAAATAGCAAATTTGGAAACGATGACCTAAACCCTAGCACCCCCAAGTGCAAGAGCCCCAAACTGATCTTGCCACAAATCCTATCTAATCAGTAAAGCCAGCTCTATAAAAGACCAGCTGCATGACCTCAAAATTGACAGTAGCCAGCTCCAGAAAGTGAGTGCCAGATCCGGGGGTACCTTGCTGGAGCCAGTCGGTGTCGATGCAGACAGGGCCCTGCAAGGAGGATGGCGGCTCGGAAACACTTGGAAGGAGCGGACGTCGACCGGGGTCCTGGCGGTGATGAGGGGTGCGGCGCTGGGGTAAACCTACAAGACGAGGCAGCGGGGCTCAGATCCGACCGGGTGAGACTGCGGCGGCGTGGGATCCGAGGGGTTACCGTGCTGGAGGGAGTCGCCGTCGATGGAGGCGGGGTTGGGGAGGGAGGCGGAGAGCACTGTCACCGAGGCCTGGCGAGAGTGCGGGGAAACCCTAGCCGCGTGGGGGTCAACCTACAAGACGACGAGCTGGGGCTCAGAGGCGACCGGGTGAGAGGACGGCGGCGTGGGGTCCGGGGGTTACCTTGCTGGACGAAGGATCCGTCGATGGAGGCGGGGTCCGGGAAGGAGGCAGAGGTCACTGTCACCGTAGGCCCGGCGAGGAGGACGGCGTAGAGAGGCGTGCGCGGATGGATCCGGTGGCCACCGACGCGGCCAGGAGACGTGGCATTGATGACCGCCGAGAATCGGGCGCTGAGACGCGGACGAGCGGCAACAGTGTAGGGAAACCCTAGCCGCGCGGGCGAAGGGGAAAAGAGGACACATGGAGTCACACGCAGTGCCCGGCCGTCACTTATCTCCAGCCGTTCGGCTAGGGCTGGGCTGCCGAACGGCTGGCCTGATAAGACCCAGCACATTCAGACCAGCAAGGCCTGCCCAACAGGCTGCCACGTCCGGCGCCTGGCGTCTGACCTCCACACCACACGTGTATAGCAGCCGCGTCTTGCTCATCTCGAAGCCGCTCCTCCGGTCTTCAGCTCCACATAGGACTAGCCGACGCCGGACTTGTGTGTGTGCAAGATAAGCAAAACACAGCAAAATTCATCTTAGTGCTCAACCATATGGAGAACGACGTGGATGCCATCTCCTCTTGTTCCTTGCTTCCGGCTCCTGGAACACGACGCACGCCCTCGTCGCGACGCACGGCCGGCATATATGTTGATTACCTGGCACTGGCACCTGCTCGCCATCCTCGCCGCCTGCAGGGGCCTGCGCAAGTTCAGCGCGCGGAGCTGCGTCGGCTTCGACGACAAGGACGAGGAGGTACTCAGGTGCAGGGCTAGGATCCAGCGGTTCGACGTCGGAGGGTCCAAGTCCAAGCTGGTGGAAGACCTTGGCCTCCTTTGGATAGGAGGAATTTGATAGGAATTTCAAAGGAATCTAATTCTTAGGTTTGGGTTACGCTTTTTGACCCCCCTGTAGCGGTCTGCTACAGGCGACTGCGCTCCTCGCACACGAAGTTATAAACTCTGCTTGCTTATTAATATAAAGCCGGGCAACTGGATCTTTCAAAAAAAAAATTCTTATGTTTTGGTTACATCATATGACGTTTGGAATGGAGGAATTGAAGTTTTTCTTTCTTACGGAGAAAGACGTGCATTTCTTCATGAAATGGAGAAAATAAAACGTCCACTTTAAGCTCTTGAAAAATTTTCATGCATGTGAATGGAGAGATGAGCAAACCGTTGTTGACTAGAATGGAGGAATACACATGTTGTTATATTCTTGTATATAATTCCAAACACTCATTCCTATATAATTTCTATGTTTTTGAATTCCTTTTTTCTATTATACTCATAATTTTCTATTTCTATGTTTCCTTCTTTTCTCTCTTTTACGTTCCTCCGTTCCATGCCGGAAGATGAGCTTGCCGGCGGTGGCGGTTTGTGCGACCCGTCCTACGTTGATGTGATGTGATATCTTTGTCCTTGCATCATCCGGATGCTCAAACAGTCGCGGCTACTAAGCGACATATCCTACACATAATCAATGCTCAGTTTGGCTCGGATTTTTGCTTAACGCTATCGATGAGCAGGAGTATTATTTAATAGCGTACATATTTTGATGGGTTGCACACTTGCTCAGGAAGTGAGTCCGGCCTTTGTTTTGGGTGTTGGGATGCATATCGGCTCGACTGATGTCAATATTTTGGTGTGTGCTTCCGTCACCATTGCGCACGGTGCACACACCTAAAATCTGTGATCGAAAACACCTAGTCCATTAACCGTGTTTATGTATGGGTATACATGGTGTATCTATTGTATATATAGAACAGTATTAAAATAAGCACCATGTTGGTCAAAGGAATCTAAAAAATATAAAAATTAATTAGAAAAAGAAAACATATATACCATTGAACTTTATGATGATCTAGTGGTCAATTAACCCAAAAAAATCTATGCTTAATACAATTGTAAGATTATAATAAAAAAACAAAAAGAACCTAGATCATTGAATTTTTTATTATCTATCAACTTAGATTATATCAAAGAGTCAATGTCTAATACATCACTAGATTTTATGATGATATACTGTCTTAGATTAAATAAGAAATTTGATGTCTAATATAATGACAGGATTAATCAAGAAGAAAAAATCTATAATTCACAAAAAAAAAATCTTATTATAATTTAACGACTTAGATTAACCAAAAAATTCAAAACAATAAACAAATTATTGAAACATAATAATTTGATTTCCATACAAGTTGGAAATCAAAATACCTAGATACAAATTCTAGGGTTAGGGTTATACTAACACACAAAAAATGACAAATGCTAGATCATTTTGGACAACTTACGATCGGAGGTTAGAGCACTAAAGTCTAGAAAACATAAACAGGATTCATTTTCTCTACATAATAGAGCATTGATCTTTTTATAGCATGTATAAATATAATCTGCTGCATGGGCCAACTTGTACAGATAGGTTCCCAAACAGCTCTTCATCTTCGTTAAATAAAACAGCTCTTCATCAACAACTAAAGTTTCAAGGTTGCTCAGGCCTGATATTGTAACACCCTAAAATTTGAATTCTTTTTAAAATAGTAAATTTGATTTAAATATGCAATTATATGTGCATTTCAAATTTAGGAAATAATATTTCTTTTATGAAATTAAAAGAAAATACAAGAATAGAAACATGTTGATGCATTCATGCTATTGCATATTTATTTCTGTGACGGGTGGTTTTGTTCAAATGCTAAAAGATTTTAAAAACCTTTTGAAAATGAGTTTGAAAATTTTATTTATAAAAAGAAAAGAAAAAAAAAGAAATTTCCTTCCATCTCCTCCCCTTCCTCACATTCGGCCCGCTGGCCCCTCTTTATTTCTTTCCGCGGCCCAGCACCAGCCACAGCCCAGCTCGCCTCCCCTTTTCCCGCTCGGCCCAGCTACGCGCCAGCAGCCCAACCGCGCCAGCCCAGCCGCGCGCTCCGCGCCGGCCCAGCTACGCGCGGCCCAGCAACTGCCGTCGCCGCGCGCCTTCGCCCCGCGCCCAGCCGCTGACGCCCGGGCCCGCTTGTCGGCGCCGTCTTCACCGCGTGGCTCGGCAACCGCCCGCTCCTGGCGCTTGCAGCAACCGCCGCCACGACGCGTGTCGTGGGAGCGTCCTCCCTGCCCCTCGGCCTCGTTAAAAAGGCAGCCGAGCCCCCCTCGCGCGCCCCCTGCTGCCCCCGCTCCATTTTCGCCTCATTCCCGGCCGCAACTGCCGCACGGAGGAGCTCCGAGGATTGCCGTCCGCCGTCCGCGTCGCCGTCTTCCCCGAGCCACCGTCGACTCCATCCTTCCCCGCTGTGAGCTTCACCGTGGTCCCCTCTCTCTCCCCATGCGTTTCATTTCGCGTTTCGTGGCTTTTAGCGCCCAATCCGCGAGCGCCGTGAGCTCCATGCCGCCGGCCATGGCGCCCGCGCCCCGGCTTTCCCCTCCGGCCGTCTTCTCGACCTGTGCGCGACCCCCTTCTTCCCCCCGAGCTCTCGGGTGCCCTCGGTTCCCCGTTTGGCGGACCCTAACCCCCCTAACCGAGCTCGTCGGCGTGTTCCATGCCGCCGGCCATGGCTAGCCTCGCCGGTGTTACTGTTCCGGCCGGCCGACCCCCCCCAGGCCGATCCTAGCCGTCCCTTGCGTGATCAACGACCAGGAATAGAAGATACCCCTTCGCGGGTAGATTTGCTAAAGAGCCCTCCTAGTTTCACCGAATTGAACCCGCAGTCCAAGGCGTATTTCCTCGAGTACGCATTCTCGTTTTGAAAGCGTAAAGTTCACTGTTTAAGTCAAAAGTACGCTTTCAGTATTTACAGAAATGCCATTCGAACTGTTTCGCTTATAGAATTGTCGTTTTAACTCCGAATTGATCCATTCAAATCGCGTTAGCTTCGTAATTTCATAAGCTACATATTGGAGCTACTGTTAGACAAGTTTGGAACTTTTTAATTTCATGATTAGAATTAATTAAATATAGGGCTATAGGCAAACCCGTTTTAATCATAACTTTCACATTTTAGCTCCATTTTTCGTGAACTTCGCGTTGACGTGATCGTAGAGAAACATAGATTAGTTTTACAAACATTTTATCTTGTTTTCAATACTGTTGGTGTACTGTTCTAATGATAGGAATGTTTGCTTTGCATGAATGCTTTTGGAATGTTGTATGTTGCCGTGTTGGTCGCGTTCAGACGGTGAGGAAAACGTTGGAGACCAAGAACTCTTTGACGACCAGCAGGACCAGCACGAATTTGTGAACCAAGGCAAGTATAACATGGGCCTTCCTTGATGTCCTATTTCACTCTAATCAATTACTCATTTGCATGTGTCTAATTTTGATACCCGTAAGGACATCCTAGTGATTGTTATCCTGTTTCTTGTCTCCTATGGGTTAAATGCATATGGGTAGATTGCTAGTGCTCTAACTGAACTTGATATACATATTGATGAAGGATACTATGGAACAAAGTGAGTTACATGAATTATAACAACTGTTCCATAGGGCGAAAGTGCAAATGACCTTTGTTCATGTTGCTCCCGGCCCTCCATAAGGACTTATCTGTCGGCAAAAGCTGGGACTGACAGTGCAACCGGGAGAGTCATATGGCTCTGACTTTAGCTCAGTAATAGGACCTTTCCTAGCTGGTTAGAGGTTACCTTTTTGGCGCAAATGGGGCTTGCCACTTTGGGTATAGGGATGCCTCTGTTCCTATGAGTATAGCCGCGATGGATTTGTGCCATAGGAAAGGGGGGTCCCTACATCTGCCTGCCAAGGAAACCTAGCGACCCTAACTTGTTAGGGAAACCTATGAAATGGCTTCATAGTGTACCCTGCCCGCTCACCTTGGTAGTGACATGGGAGTAATTAACCCGGGCATAAGGGGATCATGACTCGCGGTGAATGTGCACCACCTCTGCAGAGGGTAACAAACTGTTATAACAGTCGTGCTCACGGTTACGAGCGGCCCGGAAAACTCACAGAATAACTGGTTACTTGATGATGATCATTTAAGTTGTTCTATGATGAAATATGGTAAACCTAACCTTGATATATGTTCTTATGTGAATTAAATGGGAGCTTAAGCATAACTTGATAATACTTGAGAATAAAAGTTTAACCTATTAAAAATGCTAACTGCAGTAAATCAGAGTCTATCCTTTTTGAGCTTCATAACCCCATGTTAGCTTGCTAAGTATGGAACGTACTTACACTTGTTTATTTTCTTTACTTGGATAAAAATCCCGAATGGGTAACAGATGACAACGGGTATGAGGATTTCCCGGAGGATTATTAGGCTTGTAGTCAACCAGTTGACCTTCCCTGTGATGACGCCCACGAGAGTTTCAGTATCTTTTTATTATTCCGCTGTGATGTATAAGACTAAGTTTTATTATAACTCTGATGTATGAGACACCGTGATGATACTATTGTAATTTGTCAGCTTGTGTGTGTGATTGATTCCTGGGCACACATGAGTTTTGTGCACTCAATTTTATCCTTAAAATTGGGTGTGACAAATTGGTATTAGAGCCGTGTTGACTGTAGGACGCAAGCCCAGTTAGAAAATGGTCGTTTTAGTAGCTTTGCTCCTCTGGTTTCTTGCTTACTGACTTATCCTTGTTATTTTATTAAAACGTTTATGCTTTTCATATCTTAATCTATTATTTAAAATTGTTGATTCTAATTCTATCTCACTTTAAATCTGTAGATGTCTCATAATCCGAAGACTGCTCGACTCAGCACGGCCGGCTATCGTGCCATGTTCACCCCGCGTGCCCCACCGGCGGAGAGGGAGATTGTGATCATCTCCGACGACGAGGAGATGGCTACACCGATGCCTACACCTACTCCTACACCAGTTGCCGTGCCCGTCTATCCTGTGGTAGCTACACCTGAGGAGTCGACGGCTACTTCCCTTACACCTGCACCCGCCCCAGCTGCCCCCGTGGAGGACGAGGAGATTGGCTGGAAGTGCAAGTACTACTTCAAGCCAGCTCCAGAGACAGCCTACTACCACACTCTCCTCACCCGCGTGCTGGACGACTACTTCCTCGACTTGCACGCCTCCATCAGCTACCACTGCGCCGAGTACAAGCACCCACTGGAGGCTACCTTCTGGAAGGTAGAGCTAGTGGTCACCGCATGGAATGATATCATCAATGGACATGAGGTGGAGACTGTCCACAGTGCCCCTGCTAGGAGAGCCCATGCTTTGGATGGCATGGAGGATGCAGCACAGAATGCCTACATCCACTACCATGGTCGTCGCTTCGAGGCCATGAGGGAGGATCGTTTCAGGTTCCTTCCTCGAAATGATCATGAGGGTGTTTGGCAGGTTTTGGCTCCACCAGAGAATGACCCCACTTTGGAGGCAACGGTGCAGCATGTCCACAACTTCCTTAGATTGGAACTTTAAATTTAGAATGAAATCTTAATGCAGAAGTATCATTTTATCTTATCTCTGCTGTGCTGATTTCTGGAGTAGCCTGTGTTCTTTATCTGGTAACTCGAAATCTGGGATGATAAAAATTCTGAAATTTTTGTGGAGATAACTAGACCTCTGTATCTCTCAAGTGTCTTTGGAATCAAGTCAATAGATATTCAGGTTTGGGAGATCTAGCTGGCACAAGTTGATGTTCCTGCGCTGTCTGGAACTCAGAACAGTTTCGGTTTAGCTCTATTTTTGACTATGTGCGAGTTCGAATCTGTAAAAATGGTCTAAATGAAAGTTGTAGCTGATGTCCTAAGCTTTCTAACGAATCTTGGTGCACCCCTGTTTGATCTCGGAAACTTGAGTTATAACAGTTTTACTGAACTGCTGAAATTGAATCTTGCCCAGAAAATTTTCAGCATTGTTTCTTATCTTTTGTAAGCTCTCTATAATTGGAAAAATCTCTAAGTTTTGCACATTTGTTGGAAAACAGATGGCCGCAAGAGGAGGAAGAGGCAGAGGCCGTGGTCGTGGGCGTGATGCTCTTATGAATCCACCACCGCCACCTGTGACCATGGAGCAAATATTGGGAATGCAAGCGCAGCTGATGCAAGCTATGATGCAGCGCTTGGACAATGAACCTGCAAGAGGTCCACCGCCTGTCCAGGTTAGAGATAAGCGTGGAGAGTTTATGAAAGGTCGTCCACCGGTGTTCACACATGCCACAGACCCTATGAAGGCCGATGATTGGTTGCGTGCTGTGGAGAAACAACTGAACATAGCACAATGCAACGACCTGGAGAAGGTGTTGTACGCTTCCGGGCAACTCCAAGGAGCTGCTCAGGATTGGTGGGAATCATTCCAGTTTGGACGTCCCAACAATGCTCCTGATATCACTTGGTAGGAATTTAAGGACAGTTTCAGATCATACCATATTCCTGATGGATTAGTGGAACTGAAGCAGGAAGAATTCAGATCTCTCAAGCAAGGATCAATGACTGTGGCGGAATATCGGGACAAGTTCGCACAACTATCTCGCTACGCTCCTAATGATGGATAAGCAACGCCGTTTCCTCAAGGGACTCTATGATGGACTACAGCTCCAGCTGATGTCTAATACTTATCCTAACTTCCAGTCTTTGGTGAATCGCGCAATCGTGATTGATGATAAGCGCAAGGAGATGGAAGCTAAGAAGAGAAGGCTCCAAGGGCAAGCTTCTGGAAGCAACACTCGCCCACGTGCTTATCCCCAGCAAGGTTTCCAGCAGAGGAATCAAGGACCAACTCATCAGGGAAACCGTGGACAGTATCCTCAGCGGAATCAGTTCCAGCAACGCCCTCAGTATCAGCAATAGTTTGGAAATCAGCATCCTCCGCAACAGACTAGCAATCCTGCAACACGCCAGGGAGTGCCTAACAATGCTCCTGTGAAGAGTGGTGCACCCAACAATCCCAATGCCTGTTACCGATGTGGAGAAGTAGGTCACTATGCTCATCAGTGTCCTAAGAAGCAGAACCAACAAGCACCTCAGAACCAGACCAATAATCAGAAGTTCAACGCCCGACCACCTCTCACAGCGAAGGTGAACTATGTGTCATCTGATGCAGCTCAGGAGACGCCTGAGGTCATGTTGGGTACGTTCAGTGTCAACTCTATTTCTGCTACCGTACTTTTTGATTCTGGTGCTTCGCATTCTTTTATCTCTCAAGCTTTTGTTAGAATGCATAGCATACCTTTGTGTGCCATGAAAAACCCAATACTAGTGAATTCCCCGGGAGGTAGTATGCCCGCTTCTTATTGGAGCCCCTCAACTAGCATTTCCTTAAGGGGGGTAGACTTCAAGGTGAAGCCTATTGTGTTGAGAACAGCGGGAATTGACCTTATCCTGGGAATGGATTGGATGAAACAACACCGGGCAGTGATTCAGTGTCAGGAGAAATCTGTGGTTGTGACCTCACTCAATGGGGATAGAATCTGTGTAGAAGTAGTAGTGCAAGCTCAGCCTACAGCCACAGTGAATCAGCTAGATGGTGAAATCAATGAACAAGATCGTGTCATGGAGGAATTTCCGGATGTCTTCCCCGATGACTTGCCAGGTATGCCACCTGACCGAGATATTGAATTCATTATTGAATTATTACCTGGAACTACACCAATAGCTAAACGTCCATATAGAATGGGAGTTAATGAATTAGAAGAGCTTAAGAAACAACTAAAAGAGTTGCAAGAAAAAGGTTTCATACGCCCCAGTTCTTCCCCGTGGGGGGCACCTGTGATCTTTGTGGATAAGAAGGATGGTAGTCAACGGATGTGTGTGGATTACCGCTCACTTAATGAGGTTACCATCAAGAATAAATACCCTTTGCCTAGGATAGATGATTTGTTTGATCAGTTGAGAGGAGCTCATGTGTTCTCCAAGATTGATCTTCGATCTGGTTATCATCAGCTTAAGATTCGGAACTCGGATATACCCAAGACAGCATTCACTACACGGTATGGATTATATAAGTACACTGTTATGTCTTTTGGATTGACCAATGCACCTGCATACTTCATGTATTTGATGAATAAGGTGTTCATGGAGTTTCTGGATAAATTTGTGGTAGTATTCATAGATGACATACTAATATTCTCCAAGACTGAAGAAGAACATGCGGAACACATAAGGATGGTCTTGCAAAAGCTTAGAGAGCATAAGTTGTACGCTAAGCGGAGCAAGTGTGAGTTTTGGTTAAAGGAAGTCTCTTTTCTGGGTCATGTTGTCTCCAATGGTGGTATAGCAGTGGATCCAGGCAAAGTGCAAGATGTACTGAATTGGAAACCACCAACTACTGTAAGTGAGATTCGTAGCTTTTTGGGATTGGCCGGTTATTACCGAAGGTTCATTGAAGGCTTTTCCAAGCTAGCCAAGCCTATGACAGCTTTGTTGGAAAAGAATGCTAAGTATGTATGGTCGGATAAATGCCAGGCAAACTTTGAAGAGCTAAAGAAGAGATTGACTACAGCTCCAGTATTAATTTTGCCCGATTTAAACAAGAACTTCTCTATATATTGTGATGCATCCCGTTTGGGTCTTGGATGTGTGCTTATGCAAGAAGGAAGAGTGGTTGCATATGCATCCAGACAACTAAGGAAGCATGAGTTGAATTATCCTACTCATGACTTGGAATTGGCAGCTGTGGTTCATGCTTTGAGGATCTAGAGACATTATCTAATTGGACATAAGAGTGATATATATACTGATCATAAGAGTTTGAAGTATATCTTCACCCAATCAGATCTGAATTTAAGACAACGTCGTTGGTTGGAATTGATCAAAGACTATGATTTGGAAGTGCATTATCACCCGGGAAAGGCAAACGTCGTAGCTGATGCACTTAGCAGAAAGAGCTATGCCAATGGAATTCAGACAACACCTATGTCAGCAGAGTTGTGTGCTGAAATGGAGTATCTCAACTTGAGCCTGGTCACTAATACAATGGAATTGGTAATAGAGCCTACACTGGAGCAGGAGATACGCAAAGGTCAATTGGAGGATGAAAAACTTAAAGAGATAGCAGAGAATGTAGTGCTTGGAAAGGCACCCGGATTCAGAATGGATGAGAATGGAACTCTTTGGTTCGGGAAAAGGATATGTGTACCGGAAGTGAAAGCTATCCGTGATGCAATTCTGCAAGAGGCCCATGAGTCTGCTTATTCTATACATCCTGGAAGTACCAAGATGTACTTGGATCTCAAAGAAAAGTATTGGTGGTATGGTTTGAAGAGGGATGTGGCAGAATATGTGGCTTTGTGTGACACTTGTCAAAGAGTGAAAGCTGAGCATCAAAGACCTGCAGGGTTACTACAACCAATGAAGATCCCTGAATGGAAATGGGAAGAAGTTGGCATGGATTTTATTGTAGGATTACCCCGCACTCAAAGAGGTTATGATTCAATATGGGTAATAGTGGATCGACTCACCAAGGTCACTCACTTTTTACCAGTCAAGACTACTTATAATGGTGCAAGATTAGCAGAGTTATACATGGAACGAATAGTGTGCTTACATGGTGTTCCCAAGAAAATTGTGTCGGATAGAGGCACCCAATTTACATCACAATTCTAGCATAAAGTACATAGATCTTTGGGAACAAAGTTGAATTTCAGTTCTGCTTACCACCCGCAAACCGATGGACAGACTGAAAGGATCAACCAGATTTTGGAAGATATGTTGAGAGCCTGTGCACTTCAGTATGGTGATAGTTGGGATAAGAGTCTGCCTTACGCAGAGTTCTCATACAACAATAGTTATCAAAAGAGCCTCAAGATGGCACCTTTCGAGGCGTTGTATGAACGTAAGTGTAGAACGCCTTTGTTCTGGAATCAGACTGGAGAAACCCAAGTGTTTGGTCCCGATGTCCTTAGAGACGCGGAAGAACAAGTAAGAATGATTAGAGACAATTTGAGAGTGGCTCAGTCTCGACAGAAGAGTTACGCTGATACCCGCAGAAGAGAGCTGACTTTCGAGATTGGTGATTATGTGTACCTGAAAGTGTCACCAATGAGGAGTGTGAGAAGATTCAATATGAAGGGAAAGTTAGCCCCAAGGTATATAGGACCTTTTAAGATCCTAGAGAGACGTGGAGAAGTAGCTTATCAGTTGGAATTGCCTGAGAGCTTGTCCGGTGTGCACGACGTGTTCCATGTTTCCCAGTTGAAAAAGTGTCTGAGGGTACCAGAAGAACAAATTCCTTTGGAAGAACTTGTTGTCAAGGAAGATCTTACTTATGAAGAGTATCCGATAAAGATCTTGGAAACTGCCGAAAGAGTTACGAGAAGCCGAACAGTAAAGATGTGCAAGGTACAGTGGAATCGTTATACAGAGGATGAGGCTACTTGGGAAAGAGAAGAGGATCTGAGAAAGACTTATCCCCAACTGTTTGAGTAAGCAATCACCCGAATCTCGAGGACGAGATTCATCTTAAGGGGGGTAGAATTGTAACACCCTAAAATTTGAATTCTTTTTAAAATAGTAAATTTGATTTAAATATGCAATTATATGTGCATTTCAAATTTAGGAAATAATATTTCTTTTATGAAATTAAAAGAAAATACAAGAATAGAAACATGTTGATGCATTCATGCTATTGCATATTTATTTCTGTGATGGGTGGTTTTGTTCAAATGCTAAAAGATTTTAAAAACCTTTTGAAAATGAGTTTGAAAATTTTATTTATAAAAAGAAAAGAAAAAAAAAGAAATTTCCTTCCATCTCCTCCCCTTCCTCACATTCGGCCCGCTGGCCCCTCTTTATTTCTTTCCGTGGCCCAGCACCAGCCACAGCCCAGCTCGCCTCCCCTATTCCCGCTCGGCCCAGCTACGCGCCAGCAGCCCAACCGCGCCAGCCCAGCCGCGCGCTCCGCGCCGGCCCAGCAACTGCCGTCGCCGCGCGCCTTCGCCCCGCGCCCAGCCGCTGACGCTCGGGCCCGCTTGTCGGCGCCGTCTTCACCGCGTGGCTCGGCAACCGCCCGCTCCTGGCGCTGCAGCAACCGCCGCCACGACGCGTGTCGTGGGAGCGTCCTCCCCGCCCCTCGGCCTCGTTAAAAAGGCAGCCGAGCCCCCCTCGCGCGCCCCCTGCTGCCCCCGCTCCATTTTCGCCTCATTCCCGGCCGCAACTGCCGCACGGAGGAGCTCCAAGGATTGCCGTCCGCCGTCCGCGTCGCCGTCTCCCCCGAGCCACCGTCGACTCCATCCTTCCCCGCTGTGAGCTTCACCGTGGTCCCCTCTCTCTCCCCATGCGTTTCATTTCGCGTTTCGTGGCTTTTAGCGCCCAATCCGCGAGCGCCGTGAGCTCCATGCCGCCGGCCATGGCGCCCGCGCCCCGGCTTTCCCCTCCGGCCGTCTTCTCGACCTGTGCGCGACCCCCTTCTTCCCCCCGAGCTCTCGGGTGCCCTCGGTTCCCCGTTTGGCGGACCCTAACCCCCCTAACCGAGCTCGTCGGCGTGTTCCATGCCGCCGGCCATGGCTAGCCTCGCCGGTGTTACTGTTCCGACCGGCCGAACCCCCCCAGGCCGATCCTAGCCATCCCTTGCGTGATCAACGGCCAGGAATAGAAGATACCCCTTCGCGGGTAGATTTGCTAAAGAGCCCTCCTAGTTTCACCGAATTGAACCCGCAGTCCAAGGCGTATTTCCTCGAGTACGCATTCTCGTTTTGAAAGCGTAAAGTTCACTGTTTAAGTCAAAAGTACGCTTTCAGTATTTATAGAAATGCCATTCGAACTGTTTCGCTTATAGAATTGTCGTTTTAACTCCGAATTGATCCATTCAAATCGCGTTAGCTTCGTAATTTCATAAGCTACATGTTGGAGCTACTGTTAGACAAGTTTGGAACTTTTTAATTTCATGATTAGAATTAATTAAATATAGGGCTATAGGAAAACCCGTTTTAATCATAACTTTCACATTTTAGCTCCGTTTTTCGTGAACTTCGCGTTGACGTGATCGTAGAGAAACATAGATTAGTTTTACAAACATTTTATCTTGTTTTCAATACTGTTGGTGTACTGTTCTAATGATAGGAATGTTTGCTTTGCATGAATGCTTTTGGAATGTTGTATGTTGCCGTGTTGGTCGCGTTCAGACGGTGAGGAAAACGTTGGAGACCAAGAACTCTTCGACGACCAGCAGGACCAGCACGAATTTGTGAACCAAGGCAAGTATAACATGGGCCTTCCTTGATGTCCTATTTCACTCTAATCAATTACTCATTTGCATGTGTCTAATTTTGATACCCGTAAGGACATCCTAGTGATTGTTATCCTGTTCCTTGTCTCCTATGGGTTAAATGCATATGGATAGATTGCTAGTGCTCTAACTGAACTTGATATACATATTGATGAAGGATACTATGGAACAAAGTGAGTTACATGAATTATAACAACTGTTCCATAGGGCGAAAGTGCAAATGACCTTTGTTCATGTTGCTCCCGGCCCTCCATAAGGACTTATCTGTCGGCAAAAGCTGGGACTGATAGTGCAACCGGGAGAGTCATATGGCTCTGACTTTAGCTCAGTAATAGGACCTTTCCTAGCTGGTTAGAGGTTACCTTTTTAGCGCAAATGGGGCTTGCCACTTTGGGTATAGGGATGCCTCTGTTCCTATGAGTATAGCCGCGATGGATTTGTGCCATAGGAAAGGGGGGTCCCTACATCTGCCTGCCAAGGAAACCTAGCGGCCCTAACTTGTTAGGGAAACCTATGAAATGGCTTCATAGTGTACCCTGCCCGCTCACCTTGGTAGTGACATGGGAGTAATTAACCCGGGCATAAGGGGATCACGACTCGCGGTGAATGTGCACCACCTCTGCAGAGGGTAACAAACTGTTATAACAGTCGTGCTTATGGTTACGAGCGGCCCGGAAAACTCACAGAATAACTGGTTACTTGATGATGATCATTTAAGTTGTTCTATGATGAAATATGGTAAACCTAACCTTGATATATGTTCTTATGTGAATTAAATGGGAGCTTAAGCATAACTTGATAATACTTGAGAATAAAAGTTTGACCTATTAAAAATGCTAACTGCAGTAAATCAGAGTCTATCCTTTTTGAGCTTCATAACCCCATGTTAGCTTGCTAAGTACGGAACGTACTTACACTTGTTTATTTTCTTTACTTGGATAAAAATCCCGGATGGGTAACAGATGACAACGGGTATGAGGATTTCCCGGAGGATTATTAGACTTGTGGTCAACCAGTTGACCTTCCCTGTGATGACGCCCACGAGAGTTTCAGTATCTTTTTATTATTCCGCTGTGATGTATAAGACTAAGTTTTATTATAACTCTGATGTATGAGACACCGTGATGATACTATTGTAATTTGTCAGCTTGTGTGTGTGATTGATTCCTGGGCACACATGAGTTTTGTGCATTCAATTTTATCCTTAAAATTGGGTGTGACAGATATTCACCTGATTAGGCATCCTAAATAAGTCAGAATTTTCATACAAACGCAGAAACATAATATTTCAAAATAAGTTTTTGGTGAGTCAATATAATTTGGATTCTTGGTTCCCTACTACAGGAATTTTAAGCGAGGCATGCAAAATAAATTAACCGAGACGGGCATCCAATCCGCCTCGGACAAAAGGTCACAGTAAATCAAACCTTAACCGAGGCGGTCCAAATGCCCGCCTCGGTTAATCAAATAAAAACAAAATAAAGAAAAAAGGCTACAGCCCAAACCGGGCCTGGATCTAGGCCTGGATCCGCTGCAACTCGCTGGGGCCGCGTCGCCATGTCGGGCCCACGTGTGGCAGAACCGTCTAATCTAAGGCATCCGATGAGTGCTCGTCATACATTAGACAAAAAGCACTTAAGGGAGAACACTAAATTACACGGTCCCGTCAGGCACACCCCAAGGGAGAACCCAAAAATTGATTTTTTTTCATCAGGATCACAAATAAGAGAATACAGCTTACATCATTCTTAACCATTTCTTACATCACTTTTAATAGAGTATAATATGTATTGTTTTAACAGCAGAATGTGATCATATCATCAGAATTATGAACAATTTACATTAACAGCGGAATATAAACTTGTGATCAGAATTACAGCGAAAATAAATAGCTATTCATGGCATGATGAAGTATTGATATGTAAACTATGACAACATATTATAAAGCTTTCATTTATAAAAATATTTAGTGAGATTTATAAATAAAAACTACGATCGCAGCGTAAAGGAATCCTCGCTGAGCCCACCAGGAGAAATCCACACATAAAGGTCAGCTCTAGGCTCCATCTGTCACCTACAACAGGGGAAATAAAACCCTGAGTACTTAATTGTACTCAGAAAGACTTACCCGACAGAAGGAAAGAAAAGACTTCAAAGATATGCAAGGCTATCTAGCATGTGGGTTTATTTCATCTGCAGGAAATATTACTAAAAGTGCGTCCTTATAGTCGATTTTTATTAACAACCGCATTGGTTCATTAACTAAGCATTCTATGTAAGCACATGTGCTACTTTCTAGCAGGTGGTAAGCAATCAGATTTTATTTTTCTATTCCATCTTTCATCTTCAAGTTCTTACTACGGTGCTAGGCCTTCGACAAGCCGTACCGAATTTTTCGGTGATTCGCGAATCAATGCCCCCGACTGGGTACCCCGAAAACACACGCCCCGCTTATACCCAAGACACAAGCAGGACCAACCCATCACCCTCATGTCCTGGGTGTCTAGGTGCCCGTCCAAACTGGGACTCCAAGCCCTGCCCCGGAGTCCCGAACTTAGTACGGTGCAAGGACCTCCTAACCCAAAAACCACCAAGACAGTCAGTCTGAAAAGAGCCAAATCCACAATAAGAGAGCAACAAGTATTCCAAGCATCTATACCCAAGTATGTGCTCGGGATAATAAGTCTGTGACTTGCCTAGAGTCTTATGCAACGGCCGGTCCTTAACCGACACGGACAAGGAAAACAGTGTAACCAAGCTATGCCTCGCGTCCAAAGCGACACAACCTCTTACATCCACCAATACCCAAACCATATCCCTACCCAGTCACCATTTTCCTTTCCACTATTTTTATATATTTCAAGTGATAATAATCCAATAATATAATTTCTATCTCTCGCGAGTGACAACCATCACTCGACTTCTACCGAAGTCCTGTAGCAAAGCAATCTACATGATCCTGTCATACTAGTAAGACTCATAGGATAAAGATATATATGCAAGTGGGTTTCATTCAACTCCTTAAAACTTAATGCACAAATATAATTTAAACTACAAAAAAGTAGGGGTTATGCACCGGGGCTTGCCTGGGTAAGATATAACCAAAAGTTAGTATTTACATTTTCAGATCATCCACATCATCTAAATAGAAAGCCCATCGCATCATCTTCTGGAGAGAATACTTTCACACCATCTGTAGATTCCCACTCATCCTTCACTTGATACGTTGATCCATCATCGTACCTATATGATATGTAATGCGATGCAATGCAAAGACGTAATTAATCAACTGCAATTGTGACTCGTAAAATACGATTTACGCCTCTCAAGTTAACGAGCTAGTTCTAACGACGATCATACTTAAGCTAAATATCCATGTTGTTGAATAAGACGTTATTTCCCAACAATTGTTTTAGTTATACAATTCTAAGGTGTTTCTTTATTTTATTCTATCGATTTAATCATTATTTGAAATGGGGCATCATTATCTATCTAGCAAACTAATTATTCTAGAGCTACAACAATTACAATGAGTACCTAATATTGCTAGGAACCTACTGTAAAAATTTCAGATCCAACACGATTACCAATTTACCATAACAATTCCTATAAGTTTACATTTTCATAATATTAAGCATTCTAGATCAATTAGAGCAACCCTAGAAACATCTTAAAACTAGGTGAACAAATTATACTAACGAGTAGATCATGATTTTAGGAGACTAACAAAATTGGTTTGGTATTTTTATGATTTTTCTACACTTTATTTTCAATTTTTGAAAGGCACTGAACTAACAAAACCAAAACAACACAACAAGACCAGGCCTGGGCGGCCAAACTCGGCCCGTGCACGCGCGGTGGCCCGGCAGCCGGAACGGCCGATCCACGCGGACGCGGCTGCGTGCGCAACGGCTGGCCTAGCGAGACGCGGCGGCCCAGGTGTGTAGGCAGTGACGTGGACGGCCCAGGCGGGGGGCGCGGACAGCAGCCCAGGCGCGGCAAAGACAGGCCGGCCCAGCGCGCGGCGCGGGCGGCCCATCAAGCCGGCCCACTCGACCAGGGCAAGACGGTGGCAGAACTTTTGCGATGAGGCCCTTGGATTTTCTCGAAACTAATCCATAGGACATAAACACTATTTACTTAAGTCACGTATTTCGCAATAAGAACCCTGTATAAAACTTCTTCTTGGATTCTCACCCATTTCTTCATCCTCCAAAGCAGAGCAAGCACCGGCCGTCGGCGGAAACGACACATCCAGGCGGCTGCAGGGCACGGCGGCCGGTGATACAAGCTCCAGCACTGGGCGGGCATGGCGTGCTTGCGCACGCAGTGACGACGGTGGAAGCAGACAACGGTAGGGACGCTGCGAGGCTCGGCGCGCAACGGCGCTGGCCGGGCGGCTCTAGGCGATGGGGCGCGAGGCATGATGTGGTGGCGTGTGGCCATAGTGGGCGAGGGTGGGCATGGAGTACGCAGTTGCGGCCGCGTCTGTGGTCAGGTGAGGACGGCGACGACGCTGTTGGCGAAGGCGACGGTGGCTCGAGCGCGCGACGCAGGGAGGAAGAGGAGTGCCGGTGCTACGTGGAGGAATGGGAGTAGCCGCAGAGTGCGAGGAGGTACGTGCACGCTCGTGAGGAACTAGACCACGAATGGCGGTGCTCCGGGGCGCGGGTGGCTACGGTGATGCGGCGCGGGGCAGCGCTGGCTCGGGCACGCAGTGGGGCTACGAAGCGGCTGCAGGAAGGGAGGAGCGGCATGACCAGCCAAGGGAAGGCGGTCCAGCGCGAGGCAAGCCGAGGAAAGAAAAGCAAAGTGAATCGGTAATCATGAGAGAGAGAGAGAGAGACAGAGGAAATGAGCCGATGACAGGCGACAGAGGAAAAAGGAAGGGCAAAAGAGGCAGGTCTGACTCGACCTGACCCTGTCACGGCACGACATGACTGAGCGACAGTGACACACGTGCAGGCGTAGACAGCATACGCGACAAGGATGCGGCGTTCCTTGCGTGGATGCCTTGCTCTGGTAAAAGGAAAAGGAAAGTAGAGAAGCAGACGGAGGCAGCAGAGACAAGGAGACGCGTGTAGGCGAGAGTGAGGAGTCGTGCGCGGCTCGCCACCAAATTCATAGACACAACATTGTGGGACAGGGAAGGACGGCGCAGCATGGCCGTCAGCTGCCCGATTGCACACGCACAGAATGTGAAAGGACATGACGAGGCAGGGACAGAACCACGTGCCCCAATAACGGACGTCTAGCATAGGACAACAGTGGCATGGATGAGATGGTGAATAATTGCCATGCAATGCGTACGCTGTACGTCAGAAAAAATAAACGAAGCTGCTTCACTCTCTCTCTCGTCAGTTCATGCTTTCACACTAATCACGTTGAATTTATAAAACGGCTAGACGGGCAGCTGTCGCGGGTTAGTTACCAACTTATTGTAGGGACTAAAACGAGCCTATACTTAAACATGTCACTAGACCAAGGCTGTAAATATATATCGTTCTATTTATTAATGGATTTTATTTTATTTATAAAAGTTGCTTTTCATGCTTAATCTAATAGAACGAAACGTTCGCTAGCATCGTCGTTTGGTATTCCTAAATATCTTTACGCACTGAGTAATTTAACTTAAGCGTTTATTTGAGTCCACTAAACTGAGTCACATAGGATTCGCTTATCGCGTCGAGTACGTTTTAAATAAAAAATCCAAGAAACTCATTTCGAAAATTTTACTTAGGCCTAAATCGCGGTGCTAAACAAGCCCGTGACACCAGGGGTGTTACACCGCGCTCACCACCGTCGACCAGGCTCCTCCCCGTCGGATCCGCCGCAGGTTGGCTCCTCCCAGCCGAATCCGCCGCCAGCGGGCTCGTGCTCGCCGGATCCGCCACCATTGGACTCCTTCGTAGCGGATCCGTTGCCGACGGGCTCATGCTCGCCAGATCTACCACCAGCGTACTTCTCCACGCCAGATCCGCCGCCGGCCGGCTCCTCCCCGCCAGATCCGCGTCGGGAGAGGGATAGGGAGCGGCGCCGCCCTGCCTGCCTGTTGTGGAGAGAGAGAGGGAGGGACAGCGCCACACGGGGATGAGAGGGAGCATCGCATGGGGGAGAGGGAGGGGCACTGCCTGCGCCGCGCACGGGGAAGAGGGAGGGGCGCCGCTCTGCCTACTGGCTATGGAGAGGGAGAGGGAGAGGGAGAGGGAGAGAGAGAGGAGGGGCAGCGCCGCACGGGGGAGCAAACACCGCGCGTGCTCGGAGGAAGAGAGGGAGTGACGCGATATCGGGCTGAGAGAGAGGGGAGGGCGGCGACTGATTGATTGAAGGGGGATGAGTGAAACCCTAATTATCGATATATATACGATGAGCGGATATCGGGCCCAGATGGGCTGTCTGTTGGGCCACTATTTACCGAGGCAGGCCTTATAAGGTGACCGCCTCTGAAAATGGATTAACCGAGGCGGTTGCGTTATAATGTCCGCCTCGGTTAATAGGCATTGACCGAGGCGGTTATATTATATTGCACGCGTCGGTAAAACATTAACCAGGACGGTTGCGTTATAATGCCCACCTTGGTTAATAGGCATTAACCGAGGTGGTTATATCATATTGCCCGCCTCGGTAAAAAATTAACCAAGGCGGTTGCTGGGGCGGCTGCCCTGCCACGAATAACCGAGGAGGGCAGCCGCCCCGCCCGTCTCCGAGGCCATTTGGAAAACGCCTCGCGAAAGATTTTGTGTAGTAGTGGTTCTGCCTGTATACTCATTTCAGAGTTCAATGTATGCTCATGTCCATGGGCGGATCTATATAGTAAACTATGGCCTGCACCCACAAAAATTTAAAAAAACAGTCATAACGTCCAAATTTTCACCATATTCGCCCGATAAAAATCTACACACCCACAAGTCAAGCGCATCCTCTTCGAATTTGCTCTAGCTCCGGCACTGCTCATGTCGGAGTACAGTAAGTTGTTAGCAACAAAAATAACTTACATTGTCATTTTCATTATTTGTATGACATCCACATTTAAATTGGAAATCTGCTTTCTTTCTATATATTTTAACACAAATAGAAAAATACAGAAACAATGGTTTTAGGTTGCAGTTATCTATTGTCCCATAGAATTCAGTCTGAAAGTTTAGAGGTGAACCCACTCAACTAGGCATTTGTTGTTTGGCAACTAAGCTGGCTGCAGAAGTCTTCGATACACCGCCCACTATTTGCTACAATTTGCAAGACCCTATTTTGTTAAGTAGAGAAGTGGTCAACTTCTGTGACAAGAGACCATAGGGCACAGAGGGATCGAACTTACAACACAGCGTAGATCTGTATCAGAATATGGGCCTGAATACTTGAGGTTGTTGCATGTATCAGTATTCTCCGACTTGCAATCCTGTTAGCTTGTCGTTCCTCTCACCCGCATCGTCCAAGGGAATTGATCCTCCACGGCAGGCAAGGCAAGTACAGGCAACCCAGCTCACATGCATCGTTGCATCTTTCTCTAACCTGCTTCTGCTGTTAACTTCCAGCCAACTTGTTTTTGCACATGGCTCGTGAATCGTGAGTGGTCCGGTCGGCAACCATGTTCCCAGAAGCCTCGCGGCGAGCGTGAAGGAGACACGTGACGCAGGATGAACCCAAGGCTCGCGGCGAGCCTGAGGAGCGAGACACGTCAGCACAAGGATGGACGAGGCCGGCCTCGCCGCGGTCGTCAACATCAGAACGTACGTTCGCCGCGGTCGTCAACATCAGAACGTACGTTCGGCGCGAGGACGGGACCAAGACTCGCCGCGACCGGATGTTTCGCACAAGGACGGGTCGGAGCCTCGCAGCGAGATGATGGTAGCCCCTACGCCGTTCTCGGGTATTTTTTATCCAGAACGAAGCTAAAATTTTGGACCTTTTTATATGAACTTGATGATAAAACTACTAGTACTGCCTATACACGTACATATTCAAAATGTTACTACTAAGTAGTTAACTAAATGCAAAAGCAATATTCATATGAAATAATTTATATACGTATTAAATTACCTTAAAATTTTCTTCTAATATTCCTTGATACGAAGTCATCAACGATGGTTTTAATATCAATCTCATCCAATAATCGCTTCTCAATGCATAATGTTGTCAATCCATTCAACCTCTCTTGTCACACTGTAGGTCTCAATGCATTAGCTGGTTCCTCCACAACAACTATCGCCAATGTATCTGGATTTCTTGAAGTGTTTGTATTACTCTTAAGAAATTTACGAAGAAACCCTCTCTGTGATTCTACCAAATCATCTATTTGCTTTTTCTTCTTTCTTTTAGAATTTGTCTAGCCAATAACTGGTTGTTTTAGCCCCTTCCAACAACTAGGTTTTTTCCATGCACTTATACTGTCTTATAGCTATATTTACACCGCCTTATTGCTATATTTCAATGATTTCTTCAGTGTAATTTATTGGACAGAGTGATATACTTTGGATATAACACAACTTTTATTTCTATGGATTGCAAATCTCATACCAAAACTTTCAGAAAATTTTACAAATTATTTCTATGAATTACAGATATCAGATAATGTATGTCAAATTATTCACAAATTGTTCACAAATTTCAGAGCAAATAACAGATTGTCCACGAATTGCAGTGGGATCCATCAGTTGCTGCATGCGCTCGTGAGGCCTACGGCCGACGGGGACCGCCTGCATGTGCTGCTGCTGCCGCGGGCCTGCGCTGGACGAGGTGCAGGAGGCGCTGCTCCCTCTGACCGCATGAGATAGAGGTAGGTCCCGCGCCCTGGCTAACAAAAGGCAGTGGACAGGAGAAGCTGCATGCCGTCCCGCACGCCTGAACCAACCGATTGTTGGTAGCTCCCAAAACAACCGGTTATTGGGTAGCAAATCTGTTCTTTTATCGTTGCCGGAAGGATACTTTCTTAATGACATGGTACTGTTAAAAAAATTAGAGAAACAATTTGTAACTACAATTTCATAAAATAGGGATCACGTGAGAAACAATTAGTCAATTACTGACTAAATTTCAGATTCGTACCTGGCGCCTCACTGAACTGCCGAAGCCGGACGGACTTAGGGATCAACCGATCAGGATCCAGGGATCACGTGAGGGCCTTGCTGCCGCTGGCGCCTGCTCGCTTTTCTGCTGCTCAGCTGCTGGAACGCCGACGCCGCCAGGCCCCTCACGGCCTCACGCGTCGCGACTCGCGCTAATCACGGCCCCACGGGAAATAAGCAGTCGGCAATCTGTATCTGTATTTCCTAATTCCTATTACTTAGTAGTACTAGTAGTGTATACGTATACCCTGGGGGGCCCATCCGATTCTTGGACCTGGGACGTCCGTCCCTCCCGCCCCCCCTCAGGGCCTGGAAGCCCGACGCCGAACTTCGAGTTCAGTGAGTTCGCCGACTACCGAGGCATCTCCGTCCAGGCCTCCAGGGAGACCGAGCACGTCCGAGGAGTCGTGAGTCGCGACTCGCCGCAGGTCGCGTGGATTGAGCATTTCCAAATGAGGCCCGCGTGGCTGCGTCCTTGCGAGCTAGGTCCAGGTCAATTCGACTGGCGAGCTTTCCAGGTGATCCGGACCACTCCCGTCCTCCTGAGGAAGGAGAAGAATGCGGGGACGCTGACGCACGGGACCCGCATGGGCGGCACAGAGTCGAGGCTCGTGGTGGGTGAGCATTGCTGGGCCGCTATGAAAGCGTTGGGCTTGCGGAGCTGGGCTGGTGGAGGGAGGCACCGGCCGTGACTACCGTGCCGAAGCGCTGGGCCAAAAGCAGAGAGCAGGTCGGAAGCGAAGGGGGGAAAAAAAAAGAAACGACAATGATCCTTTTCCTAGAACAGGGATTAAACTTTAAACTCCACTCAAACTTTTTGTAAATAGATTTTTTTAAAGTATAAAATTTAAGCCTATTTTTAATATTAGATTATTTTGAAAACACATTTTTAAACCCCGTTTCGAGAAAAGATATAAAACAATTCCTTTAAAATCATTTTTACTCTATTTTAAAATATTATTTTCAAACTATTTTCAATCTGATTTTGAAGGATAATAGAATTAAAAAAATGAAACCAGTTTCTGGACTAAAAGTTGAGACATATTTTGATCTTATTTTTATTTTTGGAATACGTTTTTTAAAACTATTTTGAGAATTAAAACCGTTTTGTAAATAAACATGCTATAAAACACATAATGAAACTCGTTGTCTGCTTTTCCTTGCAGAATCAGTTTTATTTTGATTGGCGCCCAGGGGGCAAGGAGGGTTTCTTTTGCCGCAGAAAGGTGATGGCAACGCTCTGTTCCTCCACGCTGGGTGGCACCATCGTTGGGCCTGTGCTGATGGCAATACGATGACAATCACTTGCGGTTGCGGCTAACTGGCTGAGATGTTGCAGCATATAACATCAGAGGCCCCTTTAATTTGGAGGGTGTGGTACGAAACTAACAGATGAAGGGTGTGACATGTTGTTGTTCTTCAACGGCATGCTGGGAGGGATGATCATCAATCAGCATTGCTTGATCGCTCTTGAAGGTTCTTTTGATTTGATCACAAGTTGCTGTAAAGGCCGCAACTCCCATCACCAACAGCCAAATCGTCGTCGTCCAAGCCTTTTAATTATTGGTCCCGGCCGCTGTCTAGCTCTTCAGTCTTGCTTTCGCCAAACAAGGAAAAATATATGTGCGCGTGCATCGCAACAGAGGCGTACTCTCACGGCATCCACAGAGAGTGCACGGCGTGCGTGTAGCCGGCCGGGCGGCCCCGTACGTCGTCATGACGTACGACGATGAAAGGTGCTTTAACTAATGTCATCGTCACGTGCTGATCAATCGCTTCATTCCCGCTGCCTATCGGCCGACTTCGACACCGTGTCGGACACACCGCGTGCAGTGTTATCATCGGGTGCCTCGCTATGTGTTCGCATCGGAATAGAGTCCGCAACAGGAAGCCACCTCGCCAATTATTTAAATGGGCGCAGCCAACTCGCCCAAAGCAATTACGTACAGGTCCAAAACAAAGCAATCACGTACGAACTAAGTGTTAGTTAATTCAAAAACAAAGCAATCACTGCTACAGAAGTTAACTGTCGGGGCGGCTGCGCCAGCCGCCCTTTCAAAAGTGTTCCTACAGAGGGTGCCTCTGTAAGGGCGAACCGCCCCTGCTTTTCAACTGCCCCTACAGTGTCCTCTGTAGGGGTGGCTGGTAATATCAGTCGCCCCTATAGTGGACTTCTGTAAGGGTGACTGTATCACCAACCGCTCGTGCTGTGTGTATTTGTAAGGGCGGTTCAATCAAGAACCGCCCTACAGTGGATTTTCCAGCAAAAAAAATAATTTAAATTCAAATCTGACCATATATATATATATATATATATATATATATATATATAATTCAAATTCGAATCTGACCGCCACAAATATGCATATATACATCCACAAACACAAGACCATTATTTAGAACATCATCACAAGTCATAATTCACAAAAGTCCATCATTACAACATACATTTTGTTCGGCTGGTACACTTGCAGCTTGTTTCAGCTTATTCTCTCTCACAGAACACTATTGAATCATCCAAAACCATCCGAAATTCACTGTGTACTGTACCAGCCGAACACAGCGATAGTCCATTATGAAGTCCATCATTATAACATAGTCCATTAAGAAATCCACAAGTCCACATGCAAAAAAAAGTCCAAACCGTTTCAAAGTCTGATCCAAACCATACCACAAGTCCACATTGTCATCAACGGCCTAGGGCTAGCCTATCAGTCTCACGAAGGTATTGGTATAGAGGATTACTACCTAAGTCGAAAAGAAGATGGTGGTAAGTGTCTTTATGGTACACAATTTGGTCCATTATGAAGTTACAAAGGTCGTCGGTCATCTCTAAGAGCTCGTCATCCTTGTATGGGTTCCTTCTCGTGTCTTTATCTTTCTCCAACTACAAGAGAACAAGTTTAGGTTTACTATATCACAACATATGCGAACTTTTCATACTACGAGCGAAGAGGTTCAAACTTACCAGATTGGGGTTTCTGTTGTAGCCACCGATGGTACTCATCATAATACATGTGTAGTATCCACAATGTAGACTCCCAGACTCTGTTTGGAGCACTGTGTGTTTTGCATATGGAGATGTTAAGTAATGCTATTGACAGACACATAATATTTGGAGTACCAAAGTAAATGACACTTACCGCACATAGAGTTTTGACATACAACTTTTTTTCCTATTTGGATGATGCATTCCCTTATGTTTCTGGACATAGTGCCTGAATGCCATGTTCCAATGGTTTTAGCAAATACAACTTGTTAGTATCCCATATTGAACCTTACAAGTATGTATACAAACATAGTAGTTAAAATGAGGATTGTCGATATGTATACGTCTTAACAATCGCTATGAAGTCTTTGTATGTCTCGACTGGGAAATCCGCTGAATCAAAGACCCATGCCATGCTATGTGAGAGCCAGGCGCCTATGCAAATCCAGTGATCACTGCATGAATTTAGTCATAGAAGGAACACATAAGCTCTTTTGCATCGAACAAAGTATATTGAACAAAGCTAAGTATACAGTCGAACTTAATTGAAGTGGTATGGTATCCATATATTATCATGTTGTTGGAGATTTTTAAACATAGGGTAATGTATGCCGTAACCTTGAGGAACTTTTCCAATATTTTCTTGTTCCTGATGTCCTCTTTCTCCTTAAGTATCTTTCCACCTCCTAGCTCTTTGCAATCTAGTTTCCACTCTTTAGGGTAATTAAAATTTGTTTATGCTATAGGTGAAGGGTCTATATACCCGTGTTTTAGAGCTGGCCTCTTTCTCACAAAGTCCGCTTGCATTCTATAAATCACGGCGCGGGTTAGTTACAACAAAATCAAAAGATTACATTCATATCATATCGAGTGGGCAAGGACTTACAGGCACCACATGCGAATTAGATTCATTTCCATTCGTCCGAGGTGGAAGCATGCTTGGATATCCTTAAACTCAATGGCAATTTGCCCACCTGGGACTCCAAATGTGCCGGCAGGGATCCATGCTTGTAAGATTTCTAGTTCTGTTATCTGAGCACGCAAGTACCAATCGTGGAACTTTCTCATTCCACGTGGCAAGCACTGTATGACTCGGTTTGGTAGGAAGTTCTTGCCTTTTTCATATTTATCCGGGCAATTATTTGACCATTTGAGGTTATCAATAGTTGGATACTTGTTAAACCCTTTGTGCAGTTTGCTAGTGGTGCCCTCCTTCAGAAGCTGGTGCTCTGAATTCTTTTACTTGGTTCTTAGTCTTGAACTGGTCATGGGCCATCCACTTGTGCACCGACGAGACGTCATTAATGCCCACATACGATGGCCTTATCTTGGTTGGGATTTTGTTTCGAGCTTCCCATTCGGGCACTGTCCTTGTCAACTTGTGCATCACCTGCTCTAGGGGCCACTTGTTCTTCACGTATCGGTTGTTCACGAGGCAATTGCTGTTCATGAGACACTTGTTGTTCATGTATCGGCTGCGCTTGTTGAGAAGGATATTGCATCTCATCATGCCTTTGCCCAGTACGAGCTGGAGAAGGACATGGCATGTCATCATGCCCATGCTCGGTATGAGGTGGAGAAGGACGTGGCATGTCATCATGCCCTTGCTCGGTACGAGGTGGAGAAGTCTCTAGCGTGTGGTGGTCATGGTCATGGGCCGGTGAGTATACCTCCCCATCCTCGACGGGTCGCTCCAGAGGATGAACTTTAGTCGGAGTTGGCGAAGACTCGGTCAATACAATGTCCCGTCTGTGTTAGAGGATGAACTAGTTCATGACGTCTCCGAGTAACACGAGCCCCTCGGGAGTAGGGTGTTCTATCTTCCAAGTCATGAACTTAGGCTTCACGGTATGCACCTTGACCCGAGTATAGTCCTACGGGATGTCCCTATTGTGCCACGTGCCGCCCGGAGGATGTGCCACGCCCGTTGCCACCTCAATGATCACCTTGACTGCTGGGAACATCTGGAGGGCTGCCAACTATCGCCAGTTCTCCGGGTGGCCCCATTAGTGTCTGTGGCTCCATCGTAGACAGTCCTTTCTCCACCAACATCTTTTCAACTAGAGCCTTCACTTGGCGCTCAAGATTAGACTCTCGGTCTCTGCCATGTTTCTTGTACATGTGCCTCTCCTCTATGAATCCGTGCTTCCAGGACATCCTCTTCCCTAGCCCCTGGTGCGTCTTGTGTGCTTGGGGTTTCCCAAGGCAACGATAAGCTCGTCCCTCTCTCTGGAAGGGTTGAATGCGCCCTTCTTCTTGTCTGCAGCAAGTTTCAGTATCTTTGATACTACCTCTCCGGTCTCCGGCTTAGCAAACTTTAGGCTACTACCAGATGAATCCACACTCCTCGCGTATATCCACTGTTTGAGGCGTGGCTTCAACTTCAGCACTTCCGTATTCCCAGCAGCTTCGACCTCTGCGTCCATCTTCCAAAAGACCTCTTGCTTGCCAGCGTAGCCACTAGGGCCTAGATGAGGGTAGTGTTAGTTCTTCTTCGCCTGTTCGTTGTTACGGGCACTGAGGGCCAATGATGACTCTGAAGTCTTCTCAGCCACGAGCTCCTCCCATTGACTAGGAGTTATGTTGCCATACTCGTGGAAAGGAGTTAACTTCTGTTGGATAAAGTTCTTGTTCAGATCCGACCACCAACGTCGGAAGCTCTGCCCTATTATCTTAAAAGCATTTTCTTTTACCAACTCGTGCGTTCTCTCCGGAAACCTAAAGTTCTGCTTCAGCTTCTGCCATAGGTCTACCTTTTGGCTCATAGGTACAAGATTCCAGCCATGGATAGCTGGGTTCAACTTATCTCTAACTACAAACCCGATGTAATTACAGAATTTCGCCCTATATGTATATGGCTCAAGGATCTGCCCGTCTGGCCCGACCTCCGTTATCACATAGCATGCCTTGTCGTGATATTGGTTTGGCTTTCTAATCCCCCCTCATTTCCTCTTTGGCTAGGCAGTCTCAGTCGTGGTTGTGTCCTGAGGTTGTGGAGCGGAGGCCTCATTGTGAGTATCTGTGGCTCCTTCCTCTGATCTCCTTTGCCCCGCTACGTATTATCCGGCAAGATGAGTCGGAGGCTGACGTCAGTCTTTTCAGAGGTTGAGTAGGGATGACCTATGTATACGGTAGGTCAAAAGTGTTAGCAGAGGTAACATATAGCCATGGTATTAGCCAAATTTACAAGCTACTAAGGCTTTATCCGTACCTCGTCGTTCGGATCAAAATCCTTGTCCAACTCGTCCTCCATTGGCCTCCGTCTGGGTTCTCGTGGGAAAGGATCATCGGGACTTACATATCCTCGTGATGAGGTGTCGTCATCCTCATCCTCATCATCATCATCATCCCCTTCTTCGCCTTGGGCATCCTCTCCGCCTTCTCTTCCCTGGGCTCCCCCCACTAGATCCTCATCATCGACAAGGTCCTCCTGAGTAAGCATCACTTCTAGACCCTTTTCTAACTCGTTATCGAACTGCTCCTGAGTAAGCTGGTCATCTAGTTCTTGCTTCTCCATGGGATAGGCTGCTCATCATTCACAGGGCATCAGGATGCACTCTTTGATGTTCGCGACATTTCGTGCCTTTTTCTAAGAGATGCAAGAAAAAAGTAGTATAAGTAGTAGAAGTGGTAGTACTAGTGGTAGAAGTAGTAGTACTAGTAGTATAAGTAGTAGTACTAGTACTAGTAGTAGTACTAGTAGTAGTAGTACTTGTAGTAGTAGTAGTACTTGTAGTACTTGTAGTAGTAGTAGTCAAACAAAGAGAAAGCAGGACTAGCCCACTGCATGATTCTAGTGATCACTGTGGTAAATTCAGGTTGACTTGGGAAGTCATTTTTGTTAGTAGATTGGTGATTGTTCTCTGATCGTCCTGAATATGAGGTCCATATTTAAGTTTCTATGCTTTTTTCTTTGACTTGTATGGACTTGTTAGGTACCTCCAGAAAAATCTCCAAGAAAACCATGCCCATATATGATTGTACTGGTATTGTGTTTAGGTATTGATTGATTAAACCAAGTAGACATCTTTGTAGAGTAACTTCTATATGCCAGTTTTCCTTGTGATGTCAGCAGTTAGGCCTACCTGGCACAGCTTACTTACATCTTTGTAGAGTAACCTATGATTCTGTGTCAGCAGTTAGGCCTACCTGGCACAGCTTACTTACATTTTCCTGAGTTAGCTGTGGATGTCAATCTGACGGTCTCTTGTGCTGATGCCTGATATGTTATTTTATTCCTCTAATTGCAGCTGTCATTTTCAGCATCGAAGTTGCGGAATTTAGATGCCTTTTCAAAGGTGAAACCTAACATTCTCAAGTACTTTAATCTTAATTAATATCTCCATCGTGATAGTAGTAGTACTTACCCCGTTCTCCAGAGGCATAATAGCATTACTTCAAAAAAAAAATTAAGTTACATCAAGCCTTGAATTGGTTGTCTCTGACTTTTGTGTTGTTGAATATTCTTAGCTACAAATGATTGGTTGTGCTGTGAAAAATGAGCAGACTATAAGTTAATACTGTTTAAAATGGTCCTTGTAATATTAATTTCATATTGGTATGCCTGTATTTTACCAACAACCATCACTTATCTTATGCCTTACTCACATAAGATTAATATATCACAGTGTATAATTGCTGAAACTGGACATAGATTGCTTATGTTTGCTTGGGTTACTTTGCATCTCTACTTTTTTCTTCCAAAGGTGATATATTGTATGTTTGCTCTAGAGTGATCCTATGCTAGTGGTCTACACTAACATAAAAGGAAAACTAGAGGAGATTGGCCGTACTGAAGTGATTTTAAATTCACTGGAGCCCTCATGGATCACAAAGGTTACAATGTCTTACCAATTTGAGATTGTGCAACCACTCATGTAAGTATCTTATGATGGAAATGTAGATATTACTTGCAGAAAACTCCTACTAACTGCTACTGTTTTTCAACTCATGGTAGATTCAGGATATATGATATTGACACAAAGTACCACAACACTCCAGTGAAGGTATTAATATTGTACCCTTAATTCATTTTTTCTGTGCCTCTTCTCAAATTCATTACTTGATGACGAGATATTGGTTTCAAAGCCAACAATCCTTTCTTATTTGATTACAGTATTCTGTGTATGGCTACTAACCATTTATTCTATGTATTGCACTCGTCAGTAAAGATTTGCTTCAAAGGAGATGGGTGATTAGCTGGCAGCAATTCTCTCAAGTTCTGTTTGTAGGGAAAAAAAAATAGCAAATACAAAATAGCTTAGAATAAAAGTTCCATTTTACCTCAACCACTTGTATGCATTAATTTTTGGAAAAAAAAAAATCATCATGTAACAATGGGAAATGATTCCTGGCTCATATCAGAACTATAGATTTGCTTTGATTTATAGTGATTAATTTTCTATACAACTTACAAAATATGCATTTGTTGATCTATGCAGATGTTGAATTTGTCTCAGCAAGATTTTCTGGGGGAAGCATGCTGCAACTTATCAGAGGTTGTTACAACATCGATTAGATTGATGATTGCAAATACCGTGAATATTTGTTTTGGCATTTTCTGTATTACACAAACTTATCTAAATATTTGCAAATTTTAAGAGGGAAGGAAGAATGCATTGGCTGATTTGTTTTATTTTCTTTCGCAGATTGTAACAAAATTTAACCATAGCCTGACATTGAATCTTCGGAGTGATTGTGGACATGGACTTCATGGAACAATCACAGTACATGCTGAAGAAAGTGACTCCTCTAGAATAGCAGTTGAGATGACTCTGCATTGCGTGAACTTGGAAAACAAAGATGTGTTCTCCAAAAGTGTATGGATAAATAAACTTCCTTCGCTAGAGTAATGTTATAAGCTGATAATTATAATTCTCATAAGTGTTACTTGATATTAATTACACAGGATCCCTTCTTAAGAATATCTAAAGTGGTAGAGACTGCTGGTCCCATTCCTATCTGCAAAACGGAAGTAGTACCTGACAACTTGAACCCTGTTTGGAGGCCAATCACTTTAACATCACAGCAGTATGGAAGCAAGGTAAGTAAATTTTACAGATATGATGGTATTTCCGTTGGCATATCTTAGCACATGCATAACTCATTGTTGACCAACTTTTTCTTGTGCTATATTTCAGGATAACCCACTTCTAGTTGAGTGTTTTGATTTTAATTCCAGTGGTGACCATGTACTGATAGGGTATGTAAATGACTATTGAATTATTTCTTATCTTTTGCTGTCCATTCTAAGATGAGTTATGCCCTTGGTTGTCTTATAACAGGGCCTTCCAGACAAGTATTACTCAGCTTGAAAATCTATATACCTCAAAGTCTGGAGCAAATTTTTACAGCCACAAGGGACAAAGAAAGGTTTGAAACTTTGGATTTTTACTATATGATGGGATATACTGAAGAAAAGAGTCACTTAAGCTAACTTTTCTTCATATGTCTAAACTGGTGTCAGATGAAAGGACAATTGTTTGTGGACAAGTTGCAGGAAACAGTCCAGCATACTTTCTTAGACTATATTTCCAGTGGATTTGAGCTCAATTTCATGGTGGCTGTAGATTTTACCGGTTAGCTTGATTTGTCAGCTGATGTTATAATATCTGTAACTCTGTCTATATTTAAATTATGTGACTGATTTTTCTGTCTTTTCAGCTTCGAATGGAGACCCACGTGTACCACAGTCCTTGCACTACATTGACCCCTCTGGCAGACCTAATTCGTATCAACAGGTTAGGATCTGTTTTTTGCTGAATTTTTTTGGGCAACATTAGCCAGCTAATTGGATTCAACACCAGGCAATACTTGGGGTTGGCGAAGTTCTGCAGTTTTATAACACTGATAGGCGATTTCCTGCATGGGGTTTTGGAGCAAGGGCTCAAGGTCATGTATCACATTGTTTTAACTTGAATACTGCTACAAATGACTGTGAGGTGAGCTTCATGTCTGTTGAGATATCTTTTGACCATGCTGAACATATTTCTGTGTTATATTCTATTCTCTACCTTCACAACCATATATCGTAACACAGTAGGTAGATTTAGATATAGTATGTTTGTTAGGTGCAGTTATGGGATTGCCAAATCATGTGGGGCCCTTGCAATTTTGCTGAATATGCGAACAAACTGGGCAACATATGAACTATACTACTGGCAGCATTCGCATTACTTATATTGATGCTATGTTTATTTATTCACCTAATGATGGTGTTTAAATTTCCAGATCATCATTGATGTTAAGGTTTTATTTATGAACACAGGTGGTTGGAGTTGAAGGCATTTACTCTAACGTGAGTACCATTCAGGTAAATTATGTCCATATACTTATTTCCTCACAGGACAAGTCTTTCAAAAATGAAAAGCAGTAAAGCACAAATATCTAGCTATGATACTAATTTCTTCCCCCCTCAGAGTATGAAATCTAACGCTAATACTATAGACATTCATAGAGTTGACGAGCATCCTAATTTATTGTCTCGATGGGATTCGGAGATTACCTCGCCTTGACGAGGTCGGTCCACAACCGCCGCCGCACCTGGTCGCAATCGGTTAAGGGGCTTTGCGGCGAGGAAGATCCAGGCGATGCTGCTTGACTGAGAGAGAGGTGGGAGCACGTCCGGGCGGCGAGGGAGATCCAGGGGATGGTCCTCAGCGGATTAGGGGGGGAGCTTGGCGTCGGGCAGGTCGTGGCCACAGGCGGGCGGCGCTCGTCGATGCACGCTGGTTCGACGGGTAAGGCGCGGCAAGGCACGGACGGCGTGGGCGGTCAGGCGTGCTAGCCCCGGCTTGCGGATGCGGAGAGGGCTGCAGCGGTGGAGGACAACGACCTCGGTGCGGCGGAGGTCTGAATTTGGGCAGCCCTTACAAACCCTAGCCGGCTCGACAAGGACGGAGGTCGAGGTCGAGGTCCGAGACAGGCGTCGCGGCCTGGGGAATGGCGGTGGATGGGGCGGGGGCGGCGGTTGGGGTCAGGGAGACGGTGGAGGAGGCGGTGGAGGTGTCAGGGAGGGGCAGGCGACGGCGGTGCAGCGGCAAAATTGGGTAGCCTGACGGTGGAGGAGCCCGATTTCGCCCAACACTTAGCGCCCACAGCGACGGTTACTGTAATATACCTCAGAGGCACTGTAGGGACGGCTGAGGTTATAAGCCGCCCCTACAGAGGCAATGTAGGGGCGGCTAAGGTTATAAGCCACCCCTACAGTTGATTTTTTTTTTCAAAATTCTAAATCAAAATGAATTATTCACATATAAATAATAAATAATACAATACAAAATTTTATAATTATTTTTTATAGATATATTTACATATACAATAACTAAAACAACTACAACAGTTTAAAATTGCAAAATTGAACCTTTAAAAATGGGGAAAAAATTTAAATTTTAAAAAATTAAAATCAAAACTACTAAAATAATTTTGAGACATCAAATGATCTTGAATGAAAATTTGATAAACATCAAAGTTGTAGAGGTCATGAAGATCTACAACTTTTATTTTGGTCATCTTGTCATTTGACAAAATTTGAACCTTTCAAATTTGAAATTTTAAAAAATGACAAGTTCGAACCAAAATTTGAGACCCAAAATGATTTCAACATAAAAAGTGATGAATACCAAAGTTGTTCAAATCATTAATATCTACAACTTTTATTTTAGTCATCTTGTCATTTGACAAAATTTGAACCTTTCAAATTTGAAATTTTGAAAAACGACAAGTTCGAACCAAAATTTGAGACCCAAATTGATTTCAACATAAAAAGTGATGAATACCAAAGTTGTTCAACTCATGAATATCTACAACTTTTATTTTGGTCATTTTTTTATTTGATAAATTTTTAGCACACATTGTTCACTAATCTTACATATGTCTCATATAGTTTATAAAACCTTATGAGAGATGTGTCACATTTATGAATAATGTCATTACCACTTTATCATATAAGAAAATGACCAATACAAAAGTTGTAGATCTTGATGAGTTATTCAACTTTGGTATTTATCGCTTTTTCAGCTGAAATCATTTAGGGTACCAAAATCTTGTCTGAAGTTGCATTTTTTTTAAATTCAAAATTTAAATTGCTCAAACTTTTCATATGTATATATTGACAAAACCAACAAAATAAATTGATAGAGAATGATTTTAGAAAATTTTAGGAAAAAAATCATCAGATTTGGAGTTAGTATGAAGAAGAAAAACTAGTTACAAAGTTAACCCACATATTAAAAAAAATCACACTGTTCACTATGATCATGTAAGGATCATATAGAACAGTATGATTTCTCTTTTTAATCTATGGGTAAACTTTGTAACTAGTTGTTCTCCCTCATACTAACTCCAAATGTGATTGTTTTTTTCCTAAAAATTTCTAAAATCATGCTTCAGCATTTAAGTTTGATCAAACTTGGATGTGACAATGTTTTACACATTTTAAAATTTGGCAAGTTCAAACTAAATTTTCAAACCCTAAATAATTTCAGATGTAAAAGTGATGAATACAAAAATTGTTCAACTCATCAAGATCTACAACTTTTATTTTGGTTATCTTATCATTTGACTAAATTTGAACCTTTCAAATTTTGAAATTTGAAAAAAGACAAGTTGAAACCATAATTTGGACCCCAAATCATTTCAACTGAAAAAGTAATGAATACCAAAGTTGAATAACTCATGGAGATCTACAACTTTTATTTTGGTAATTTCATAATTTGATAAATTCTTAGTACACATTGTTCACACAAACATACGTGAATGTAGTCACAAACACACACACACATAAATGTAGTTTCAAACACATATACATAAATGTAGTCTCACATACATTAATGTAGTCTCACACGCACATACATGAATGTAGTCTCACACACACATACATAAATGTAGTCTCACACACACATACATAAATGTAGTCTTACGAACACTGACACACTTACATAAACTAGCTAGCCCACCGTGATAACTTTCTCCTTGACACATTTTCGTTCCCATGGCAATACATCTTTGGGCAGGTTCTTTTCCACAGCCTCGATCTTCTTACAAAAGTCTATGAATAGCGGCATCTCATTGCACTTATTATAAGCTTCAACATCGTCCACGCCATCAGCTCCGATGATATGTTGTTTCCCGGAGGCCACCACGTGCTTTGTCTTCTTCTTTGGGGAGAGGTTACTTTGTGGGTCGGGCATATAGAAGACTTGCGCGACACATTCAGCGAGCACCCAAGGGTCATCCTGGTAGCCTACATTCTAGAGGTCGACAACTCTCTGTCTGATCTCATTGAATTGATGTTGCTTGATCCAGCGGCATCGAAACAGTGCCACCTTTATATCCCTTCTATAGTCAAGTTCCTATATATCTTCAATTATGTCAAAGTACAAGACCTTTCGCCCCACTCCATTGAGAGCCTCTATTCGGACGCCGATGTTCTGATTCATAGATTTCCTATCCTTTGTGTCGGTATAGTATGTGTACCCATTGATGTCATAAGCATTCCAAGACGTCACCTGTTTTCGATGGTCCCGGCCGCCAACCGACTAATGGTAATAGAATCTATGGTTTCTCCAGGCTATATGTTTTGGTCCTTCAACCATGATGTCAGGCATTGCTTATGCTGTTTCATGAGCCAATCATCTGAACGGCCATTCCTCTCGGCCATAATGATAGCCATGTGTTCATCAATGTACGGTTGCATCACTGCCATACTCTGTAAGACACTGTAATGCGCCCTGACTCCCCTCTCTATAATCATTGTCGAGGAACACTTTCCTACCACTTGTGCCCTTCCCAGCTAGCCTTCCCTTGTGACGAGAATCGGGATTACCAATCCCTCTCTGTACTTTTAGCCACTCTTGGCAGCACTCGACGACTTCTTCAGAATTGTAACCCTCTATCATGGAGCCCTCTGAGTGTGTTCAGTTATGCACGTATCGGCTTAGAACTGACATGAACCGCTCGTAGGACCACATTTCATGCAAGAAGCTAGGGCCCATCGCCTTGATCTGATGAACCAGGTGAATCATAAGATGTACCATTATATCAAAAAAGCGGGAGGTAAACATATCTCTAGCTAGGTTCTGGGTCTCCACCATGAATTCATGTAGGTCACTCAGCTCTTACCTATGAATCATCTTCTGTGAGATCTTCAAAAAGAAGTAGCACATGCGGGTGATGGCCATATTTAGGAACTCTAGCTTTATAGCCCTGATTGCAAATGGTAGGAACACTGTCAGCATCACATGATAATCATGAGCCTTGCAGTATGTTAATGATAGGTCCTTCATCGACACTAGCTTCTTCGGGTTCATCGAAAACCTAGTCGGCACTCTGACCCCCCTAAGGAAATTGCATATAGCTCTCCTCTCCTCTAGGGTTAGGTTGAAGCTAGCCGTGGGAAGACTATACTTGCCATTATCCTGCTGCACCGGCCAAAGCTCCCGCATCACGTTCAGCTGCACCATGTCTTTCCGTGATCTGAGACCATCCTTTGACTTGCCCGTGTCCATCAAGGTAGCCATGAGACTCTCAAAGACATTCTTCTGCACTGTGCATCACATCAATGGCATGGGGGACCTCTAAGTCTGGCCAATAAGGCAGGTACTAAAAGAAGATCGATTGCTTCTTGAATGGTACACCTTCGATGGGAGGTGTGCTTCTATCTCTGATCGTTCCATCTGGATTCTTCTTTCCATAGACGACGTGTATATTTTGGACCATTCTGAACATATGTTCTCCATTACGACGTCTCTCTGGAGGGGGTTCATCCTCTGGGATGTTGCCATAGTATCTTAGGTACAATTTGCCGTGGTACTTGTGACCTATCTTTAAGAAGCGTCTGTTCCTTATGTAAACTATCTTCCTGGATCCATCTAGGAACACCCATTTAGTACCATCCAAACAGACTAAGCATCCAGTCTTGCCTTTGAACTGTCCAGACAGGGCAAACAACGCGGGATAATTATTGGTAGTAACAAATATTATTTCTTTGCATATGAAGTCCTCCCACCGGAACGCATCGTACATCGGCTCCCCATACCTCCATAGCCTCTCCAGTTCTTGCATCAGAGGCTCCAAGAACATGTCTATATCAATGCCTGGTTGTTTGGGGCCGGAGATAAGAATGGTGAGGAGAAGGTACTTCCTCTTCTGACACAAATACGTTGGGAGGTTGTACATGGTCAAGATGACTGGCCATGTGCGATGGTCGGTCATTCCTCTCATTGAAGGGATTCATTCCATCGGTGCTCAAGCCAAACCGTACATTCCGTGGGTCATATATCACTGAATTCTGCTTTGTACTTGACATCGAACGCTTGCCACTGGCTACAATTCGGCCGGGTGTGCGATCATATCATCATCCACCTTGCGCTCATCATCCCACCATGTCATCAGTGCGGGTTTCCTTAGGGTTTAGGAACATACGCCTCAAGCGGTCGGTCACTGGCAAGTACCACATAACCAGGGCAGGAATTCTTCTCTTATTTGCATCGTTGCCTAATGGAGTTTCCTTTGGGGGCTGAGATTCTTGCACCACCTTCTTCCCACCCTTCTTCCTCTTTCCTGTGGAGGCTTCCACCCCACTTTGAAGGTCATTGTTCTTGTACCGACTAGCCCCACACCTAGGACATGTATCTAAAGTCTCGAACAGTGTGCCACGCCGAAAAAGGATACAGTGGTTGGGGCATGCATAGATTTTTTCAACCCCCAATGTGAGTGGACTTATAACCTTCTTCGCTTGGTATGTGTTGGCGGGAACTGTGCTTGGTCAGTGGGAGCAACCAGTGACATGAGGCACAATAGATCATCGAAACTGTAGTCCGACCAGACGTACTTAGCCTTCAGGATGAGTAGCTCAAGCACAAAATGTAGCAGTGTGAAGTATGTCGGACAGCCCTTCTCAGCATCATACACAGTCTTCTTCGATGCTTTTGTCACCCTCTCAAGATTTTCTAGACCTCTCTTGCTCTTTTCTAATATTTCTGGTCCAAAGGCCCCAAGCATTTTGTCCTAAGTTGTCACCTGTCATCTGCATTCCCCTCACGTGCTTCGCCATCATTGCTGGCACCACCAGCATCATCACCACCTAGTTCATTGCCAAAGCCACCACCTTGTTCATTGCCAAAGCCACCACTTTGTTCATTGCCATAGTCATGATCCATTTGTTGCTCAAGATCGTCTATGAATTGGGACAAGTATGCTTGGGTTTCAGCTTCATCAGCTGGATCATCGTCGCTGTCATCAACAACCACTGTTTCACCATGATGAATCCACACTGTGTAGTCCAGAACAAATCCTCTCCTAATTAGATGATTCTTTGATGGTACTCACATCTCGAAATGCAATAAGGTTCTTGCAATCTTTGCAGGGACAAATAATCATGTCACTATTCTCTTTCAACGTCGCTACATGCTTCTCTGCGGCTTTGATGAATTTGTCCACCTCATCATGGAAAAGAGCGTCATGTCTTAACGAACCATACATCCAAGAGTTCCTGTACTCCATCTTATAGAAACAAAACAAACAAAGAAAGAATATTACTCGAGAATAATTGTATATACCTGAGACATGCACCATAGTAGTAGAGGATAGTTAATTAATTGACTATTAATGCATAAATATTTTAAAATATAAATTAATTGGTTCAAATAAACAATTTCAAAGAAAACAATTAGCAACATTTAATATTTCATCCACTACCTTTCATGCAAACTCCATTCCAATTTCATGGTAGAGGATAATTAATTAATGGCCTATTTATCCATAACTAATTAAAAACACACATTATAGAAAGGAATCAAAATAAATATTAAATGATAATTAGTAGCCATTGTAGAGGATATTTTACACATTAGCAACAATTAAAATCTTACACATTCACCTACATGCAAAACCTAGTCACATAAAGAAAAAATTAAAAAAGAAAAAAATAAATCCTAGATCTAGATCTAGATATAGGGTTTCATGACACATGCACCAAACTTCACTAATACTACACTAAAATCAACAATGATGTACTAACAAAGGGTGTAATCTTACTTCCCTACCTAATTTACCCTAGTATAGTAAAAATTAGGGTCCATTTTCACTCATAACTAGCTCAAGCTCCATGGAAGAGAGAGAAAACCAAAAATCAAATTACTCACTAACCAACGAATTAAACTTCAAATAAAGAGTTGGAGAAGCATTTCCTTACTTTTTAGAGTCCTCTCCACCAAAGGATTTGAGATCAAAACCTCTCCCTTAGTAGAGCAATTTTTAGGATGAGCCTAAGGCCTCCCAACCTTTTTTTTGTGTAGAAGAGTGTGTCTCGAGGTGGAAGAAGGGGGTGGACTGCTATTTATTCGTGCGCCATTAGTAGGGGCGGCTGGTGATTCAGCCACCCCTACAGTCGAATAGCAGGGGCGGCTGGTGGCAGCCACCCCTACAAATGGGCACTGCAGGGGCGGCTGTTGATTGAGCCGCCCCTACAGATCAGCCCCAACTGTAGCGGCGACTCAGGTTATCCAGCCGCCCCTATAGTGCCATCTGTAGGGGCGGCTGGGCTGCTGGGGCCCGAGGACGCCCACTGTAGGGGCGCCCCCAACCCCAGCCGCCCCTACAGTAAAAATGCCCCCGTTCCTAGTGTGAGAATCTGGCGTAGTGAATCACATACAGTCCCAAAGGTAAAGAGTTATCGTCGCTTGCAAATTCAATCTCTTGTCTGCCCATGTCTATGGAGTCTGCGTTGGGATCGTCTGCTCGCCTCCGCCCTTGTCTGTAGAGTTCGCGTCGACTACGTCCTCCTAGAAGTGGAAGGAGAGCTTGAGAGGTGCTTGTGCCGTGTGAAGCCGGTACGTCACCAACTACTATCACATGGCTAGCTGCAATGGGCTCCAACTCGCTGTGTACATCGCACGGGCTTCATGGTTCTCACAAGGGCGATCGTGTCGGGCGGCGGCAGCACGTCGACCTATAGCGCCATGTCGAGAGACAGCAGCGCATTTGGCGGCGGCGTCGCGTCGGGCGCCATCATTGTGTATGGAAGAGGAAGCATCACTCATCGCGTAGAGATGAAGAGACGCGACCTTTCCAGCTCCAGCCCCGTACATAAAAAAGAAAAATAGAAAAAATAAAGGAAATAGAAAAAAAATAAGGAAAAAAGGGTGCAATGGCAGAAATACGAGAGATACATGTACCGAGTGGCTATTTTGCTAAGCGGTGCCAAATATCCAATTTTCTAGGAAGGTTCGCTTCCTAGTGTGGACATGGCCACAATGGAACGGTCTATGATCAATGCTTCATTCCCGTAGACGAATCCTACTGTGTGGCTGATAAGTGGGAGCATGGCGAGCTGTGTCTTGTTTCCAGTAAGGATCAATGCTTGCAGATCTGCGTCTGCAACAACATAGGTTAATGGGTGCTCATGAAAAATATCTCTTGGCCGCAATAGATATGGACAAAAAAGTCATGGCCCGTGCAATGCATGGGCAGATATCTAGTCTAGAAAAAATCACCAGTTATTTTCCTTGGAGCGAGTAGGACTCTGGGTGTTGTCTACCAATAATCTGTAGGCAGCAAACAGTTTGGAACCATGTTGATACATACTCCCTTCGTCCACAGAAGAATGTAGTTATAGAATTCGTACCGGTCGGACAAGGTCAAGCTTGACTGAGTTTATAGCAAACATTATTAGTATTTATGTCTCTAAATAGATTTATCATGAAAATATATTTTATAACTAATCTAATGATACTTATTTTATATCACAAATCACTACTACACAAAACTTCACTGACACGGGCGTTTTTAATTTACCGAGGCGGGCATCATAACCGCCTCGGCCAAAAGGTCACGGTAAATCAATCTTTAACTATGCGGTTAAAATGGCCGCCTCGGTAAATCAAATAAAAAAACAAAAAAGGAAAATCCATGGACAAAGCCTAGCTAGCCCACCCATAGGACCGCCGAGCCCATCCACACACCACCGCTCCGCTCACCGGATCCGCTCCGTGCTCGCCAGATCCGCACCGCCGCTCGTCGGATCCACGTAGAAGGGAGGGAGGGAGGGTGCGGGAGAGCGGATAAGCCTCGGAGGAGGAGATCCGCGCTGCCCCTACCCGGAGAGGGCCGTGTCGCCGCCGTGGTTTCGAGCCGCCGCCATGGATCCGTGACCGCGAGGCCAGCGCCCGCTAGGTCGCGCGAGGCTGCATGCCGCCAATCCCGCGCCCCTGCCGCGCCCTGAGTTGCGTGGTGGCGCCGGGAGACGGAGGGGGCTGGTGGTGGTGAGAAGCCAGCATCCTCGCCGAATCTGGTGGACAGAGGGAGAGGGAGCGGGAGAGGAGATGGAGTCGCGAGCTCACGTGAGGCCGCGTGCCGCCGAGCCCGCGAGGCCGCGCGCCGCTGAGCCCACGCCCTGAGGAAGGACGGAGCCTTGAGCTGCGTGGTGGCGTTAGGAGACGGAGGAGCTGGTGTTGGCGAGTAGCGGCATCGTCGCCGGATCTGGTGGAGAGAGGGAGAGGGAGCGGGAGAGGAGATGCAGCCGTGATGAAGAGGAGATGGAGTCGAGAACTCTAGCCGGGTGTGGGAGAGAGTGAGGGACGCGAGCGGCTGGGTGAGAGAGAGTAGGGCTAGGGTTTCATTCTTGCATATATATACTATGACGTGGTGTCGGGCCAAGATGGGCCGAGATGGACTGTGAAGTGTCTCGGCCACATTAACGGTGACGGGCCTTATAAGTGGTCCGTCTTCGAAAATGGAGGCATTTTTAGAGGCCTATCTCGGTTAATAGATTTTAGGAACCAACCTCGGTAAATCTATTTTGCGAGGTGGTGGATTATGACCGCCTCAGTTAATAAAAATGACCGACTCAGTTAATCCCAGGCATTAACCAAGGCGGTTCAAAAGCCTGCCCGCCTCCGAGCCCCTTTACCAAACGTCTCGGTTAAGTTTTTTTTTTTTGTAGTAGTGAATATTTGTATTTTTTATATAAATTTAGTTAAAATTTAAACTCTTTGACTTCTCAAAAAGCGAGAAGTTGCATTCTTTATGTGGACGGAGGTCGTACTAGTCTGGGATTTCCAGTATAGCTACATTAGCGACTTGATGAAACAGTTTCTTCACTTCACTATTGTCGACGTTTCTGCTGCGGTGCCGAGCATCGTCACTACCGTTCGTTCGTTAGTTTGTGTATACCTGCTAAGCGTGTCTCTCTAGCTACTACCCCCTTTGCACGGTTGCACCTTTTACGTGTCTTGTCCTTTTCCTCTCTTGCTTTGTCTCTCTTGTCGTTTAAGTTATTATTAGCCGTTTGTGCTTACGCGCAAGCTTTCGTCCGTTTAGCTAGGTCCACGCAAATTAAACCTACCGCCGTAGTCCGATCCGTGTAAAAAGAAATATTAGTGTGATTATTAAAAGGACGATTAATATAATCTATCTATCTATATCCATAAGCTCGGCTGCTCGCCATCTGCTAGTCGTCTCCTTAGTCCTTATTACCTTCAATTCACTTCGATCATTCAATTCTACAGGCAGACTGGAGTCACCGGATTCACATATCTGCCAGATTTCCAGGTTCGATCACTGAATATCATTCTAATTCTAACAGCAACCACGTCATACACACTACAACACAACAATCTCCAACAACAACACCCAAGATACAAAACTCATTCGTCTTTTGAATAGCGCTACAGGACAAAAGGTTCAATACCTATTTAACATCTTCTTCAACAATAAGACCCAAAAGAGAATCATTTCTACAAATGGGTTTCCAGAAGAGAGGATGTCCATATTTGGATTGTGTCTCTCAGGCAATCCAAAATAGATCTCCCGTATAGATACTCTGTTGAAGACTGATTTTGAATCTCTTGCTACCCATTTTAGATTTAGGTGCCACGCATAAAAGTTCGTTGTTGAGACAGTCTAACCGACTCTCTCTCTCTCGCTAGCATCGGGACTTTTTTTACCATAGGGTTGTTCTTTTTTTTTAAAAGGATATATAGGGTTGTCCTTCATCTAGTATTTATCTATCAGCTGCACGTCTCTCAGTCACTAATGACGAATGCACCGAAAGGCTTCAAGATCACGCTGAAGAATAATGCGCATGCACAGTCATCAATACATGATAGGAGAGGAGCACAGTAGTATGTAATGTATTCCAGGTATTTAGCGGCAGGAGGGGCCAGTTAAAACGTGTTTCCGACAGCTTATGACACTGCTCCTCGAGAAATTTATCCGATAGACTTTGCTGGTGAGGACGTCATTGCTAAGATTTTTTAGATGTTCGCGTCCTTTTCAATGACCAGACCCTGATAGAGATACATGGCGTGGTTGTGCATTCTAGAAAACGAAAAAAAAGATGCTAACTAAGTTTCTTCTGAAGAAAATAAATTGTAAAGGATCTTAGCATTACTCAGGCAAATAAAAAACTTTTGTTAATCACTCATACATGTGAAATGATTTTCAGTACATTCACAAAAATAAGAAATAGAGTTCAAAAAATTATGAGATGTGATGATCACATATGGATAAATAGATGTGTCGTCAGCCTTATTGAAGGGGGTGTTGGCTAAAAAAACAAACAATAGATAAATTGGTTGGACGTAACTATTAACCAAACGCAACAGTCATGTAATTAAATTGATCATTACTGAGTATTCATATGCAAGTGTAAATATGAAATGATGTACCAGCGATTGTCAACTCTCTGGTCTGGAGTTGCAGTTGCAGCAGCGTAAATATAAAATCTCGGGCCTATTCGCTTGAACGTATCAGCCATACCGTCTCAACGAAATAACAATATTTTTCTCTCACAACAAATCAGCATCAGCATCAGCTGTTTTTTCAACCAGCCGAACTAGGACCGAAATTGTGGAGTAACTAACTGACTTGCTTGGTCTTGGAAAAAAGTAAGGTGCAAGTTCGGGGGCCGCCCCCCCCCCCCCCCCCCCCCCCCCCCCGAATTTGACAACGTATTTTGCTTTCAGGCCAACTCCGCATACGATAAACGAAAAGCCAATCGTATTCAAAGTCAGCATACGCTTGCAAAAAAAAACATACACTTGCAAATTTGAAATGTTGTACCTGGACACAAACTCTTTATTTGCCAAGTCAAATGTGGAGAACCAATAATCGTGTCTTTGAATATGATTGGCTCTAGCTCTACAAGGATTGCAAGCCACCTATCCAATAATTCTAGTTGCAATGATTACTAGGCATACAACTTGCAATGTTACTACTCACTAAGAGCTCTCAATCTTGCTACTCTAAAGAGCTCCACTAGATGAACTTAAAATAACAAAGCAAGCTCTCAATTCTAATTACACTAAAGAGCTTGCCACAACTAGTTTGCAATCATATAAATGAATGAGTAGGGTGATTATACCGCCAGTGTAGAGGAGTGAACCAATCACAAGATAAATACTAAATCAATCACCGGGAGAATACCAAAGGACAAGAGACAACCAATTTTTCTCCCGAGGTTCACGTGCTTGCCGGCACGCTAGTCCCCATTGTGTCGACCAACACTTGGTGGTTCGGCGGCTAAGAGGTGTTGCACGAACCTCGTCCACACAATTGGACACCGCAAGAACCTACCCACAAGTGAGGTAACTCAATGACACGAGCAATCCACTAGAGTTACCTTTCGGCTCTCCGCCGGGAAGGCACAAGACCCCTTACAATCACCACGATTAGAGCCGGAGACAATCACCAACCTCCGCTCAATAATCCTCGCTGCTCCAAGCCGTCTAGGTGGCGGCAACCACCAAGAGTAATAAGTGAATCCCGTAGCGAAACACGAATGTCAAGTGCCACTAGATGCAATCACTCAAGCAATGCACTTGGATTCTCTCCCAATCTCACAATGATGATGAAACAATGATGGAGATGAGTGGGAGGGCTTTGGCTAAGTTCACAAGGTTACTATGTCAATGCAAATGGCCAAGAGAGTGAGTTTGAGCCAGCCATGGGGCTTAAATAAAAGCCCCCACAAAATAGAGCCGTTGGGCTCCTCACTGCACTGAACTCGGGCCGACTGGACGCTCCGATCAGATTGACCGGACGCTGGACCTCAGTGTCCGGTCGTGCGATGCATGCCACGTGTCCCCTCTCTTCAAATACTGAGCGCCCGATCCCAACGGTTAAGTGATGACCGGACGCGCTGCTGTGAAGTAACTAGACGCTGCACCTCAACGTCCGATAGTTTCTAGTAAGGTTCCATTCGCGTAAAATCACGACCGGATGCGTCTGGTCATGCTTGACCGGACTCACCTAGTGTTCGATCACTCAAAGTCTCCACTGTGCGCCATACGTCAGCGTACGTCAGCATTGACCGGACGCACCCTGCCAGTGTCCGGTCACTTTTAGCGCCAGCATCCAGTTGAAGAACGAAACACGCGCCCTCTGCTGCCATTGACCGGACGCGCCGGTCCAACTGAGACCAGCGTCCGGTCACTTTCAGTGACCTTCGTCTTTTCTGAAAAGAGCACCGGTGAAGTTTCTAACCCTTGCTCAAATGTGCCAACCACCAAGTGTATCACCTTGTGCACATGTGTTATCATATTTTCACAAACATTTTCAAGGGTGTTGGCACTCCACTAGATCCTAAATGCATATGCAATGAGTTAGAGCATCTAGTGGCACTTTGATAACCGTATTTTGATATGAGTTTCACCCCTCTTAATAGTACGGCTATCGATCCTAAATGTGATCACACTCGCTAAGTGTCTCGATCACTAAAATAAAATGGCTCCTATAATTTTTACCTTTGCCTTGAGCCTTTTGTTTTTCTCTTTCTTCTTTTCCAAGTTTAAGCATTTGATCATCACCATGCCATCACCATCGTCATGATCTTCGCCATTGCTTCATCACTTGGAGTAGTGCTACCTATCTCATAATTACTTTGATAAACTAGGTTAGCACTTAGGGTTTCATCAATTATCCAAAACCAAACTAGAGCTTTCAATCTCCTCCTTTTTGGTAATTGATGACAACCCTTACACAAAGATATGAATTGAGATTTAATTGAATCCATGTTGCTTGCCCAAGCATATTTACCATGTGTAAAAGAATATGGACAAGTTTCATGAACTCCAAATGGTAGCAATTGCTCTCCCTACATATGTGCTAAGAGTTTGGATTGTAGCTTGCACATATGCTTAGATAGGAAATATGGGAGACAATTTCTACCGTATGATGCTAAGGTATAAGAGATGGACCTTTGAAGTGTGATACCAATCGGAGTGCACCAATATACCATCCTTAGCACCATTAGTAACTATACATACACAAAAACTAGAATACCTCATGAGATCAACATTATAAGCAAGGGTCTAGTTTCCATAAAATGAACATAAGTCTAGTTATTTTAGCCTATGCATGCTAGTTTTTCATTTCACCATTCAAGCATATAACTAGCATACACCACACAAGCATGGATATTGAAATTTAAAACTGGTGCCATGCAAGCAAATATATGAAATGCACATTCAAATACAACATACAAGTTTATGAGCTTGCTCCCTCTACTTGTGTGCATTTTTTTATGATCCCTTTACAATGTCATTTCATTTGTTTTCTCTTCCTATCTTACTATCTTTGTGAATTTACTATCTTTGTGAATTTCTCTCCCCCTTTGTCAACAATTAGCACAAAAGGTGAGCTCAAATTATAGATAGGTTGGGGTGAAACCATGTGAAATGAGGATCATTTTCCTGAATTTGATTCAATCTAGATCACTTGCAAAAGATATTTAACTCGGTTTGATCCAAGGACAAGCTTCTTCACACCTCTAAATAAGGGTTATCTTGTACCATGTTGAGTTAAACACTTATAGCTCATTTTATAGATCAAACAGTAGGTTTACAAGCCCACAAACATGTCATATGCTACCACTAGATCATTTCAAACATACAAGCAATAGTGGTACCATACAAGCATCAAATTCATTTAATTTTTATGAATGAGCCTATTCAAATGTGAAATATGTCTAGATGCACTAATCATGTCCTTAGCAAGGATGTATGCCATGCCAATCAACTTTTATCTTGGATTGCTCGAAGGAGAGGCATGTCATATAATTGGAGGTGCATCAACACATATTGGAGAAGTCAAGTATGTTCATTTCATTCCTTAGCTTGCAAAACCTCTTCTCATCAAGTGGCTTGGTGAAGATATCGGCAAGTTGATCTTCGGTGCCCACACTCTTAATGCAAATGTCCCCTGTTTGTTGGTGATCTCTTATGAAATAATGGCGGACATCAATATGCTTTGTTCTTGAATATTGAACCAGGTTGTTGGTGAGCTTTACGGCACTCTCATTGTCACATAGCAATGGCACTTGCTTGAATTTAATTTCAAAGTCACTCAAAGTAGCCTTCATCCAAAGTAATTGAGCACAACAACTACCAGCCGAAATATACTCCGCTTCGGCGGTTGAAAGTGCTACACTATTTTGCTTCTTTGATGACCAAGACACAAGTGATCTTCCCAATAGCTGACATGTGACCGATGTGCTCTTTCTCTCAACTTTGCATCCTGCATAATCGGAGTCTGAATATCCAATCAACTCAAATCTTGCTCCTTTGGGATACCACAATCCAACATTTTGTATATGCTTCAAGTACCTCAATATTCTCTTTATTGCTTTTAAATGACTTTCTCTTGGTGAGGCTTGGAATCTAGCACACATGCATACACTAAACATCACATCTAGCCTTGATGTGGTCACATAGAGTAGGCTTCCAATCATAGACCGATACATCTTTTGATCCACCATGTTGCCACTAGCATCACTATCCAAGTTTCCACTTGTCCCCATTGGTGTACTAATAGCTTTACTATCATCCATTCCAAACTTCTTGAGCATGTCCTTGATATACTTGCCTTGACTCACAAATATGCCATTCTTCATTTGTTTGATTTGAAGACCAAGGAAGTAACTAAGCTCTCCAATCATAGACATCTTAAACTCACTTGCCATCATCTTGCCAAACTCCTCACAAAAATCTTGATTTGTTGACCCAAATATGATATTATCAACATAGATTTGCATTACAAATAAGTCATTTCTAAGCTTCTTGGTGAAGAGAGTGGTGTCAACCTTTCCCATCTTGAATCTCTTAGAGAGTAGGAAATCCCTCAATCTCTTATACCATGGTCTAGGTGCTTGTTTTAATCCATACAAAGCCTTTCTCAACTTGTAAACATGGTTGGGTTTCTTCTCATCTTCAAAACCGGGAGGTTGCTCAACATACACAAGCTCATTGATGTACCCATTGAGAAATGCACTTTTCACATCCATTTGGTACAACTTGATGTTGTGGGCACAAGCGTAGGCTAACAAGATCCTAATTGCTTCCAATCTTGCAACTGGGGCATATGTTTCTCCAAAGTCAAGACCTTCAACTTGAGTGTAACCTTGAGCCACTAATCTTGCTTTGTTCCTTATTACTATCCCATCTTGATCTTGCTTGTTCCGAAAGACCCACTTGGTTCCAATCACATTATGATCCTTAGGCCTCTCAACTAACTCCTATACTTGGTTTCTTGTAAAGTTGTTTAGCTCTTCATGCATAGCATTGACCCAATCAACATCCTTCAAAGCTTCATCTATCTTCTTAGGTTCAATGGATGACACAAATGAGAAATGCTCACAAAATGAAGCCAATCTTGATCTAGTTTGCACACCTCTTAAAATATCACCAATGATAGTGTTCAAGGGATGATCTCTTATAATATTGGTTGGTTGAAGCACTTGCACTTGACTGCTTGCATTTGATAGATCACTTGGTTGAGATGATGAACTAGCCACTTGTTGATCTTGCACTTTGTCATCACTAGTTCTTGCTTGAATTTGATCATGAGAACCACTAGCTTGCACATTTGAGTTAGAGAGCACTTTATTCTTGTCATCTTCAACATCAATCACCTCTCTAGGCCTTATATCACCAATGTCCATGTTTTTCATTGCAATGACCAATTGAGTGCCTCTTACATCATCTAGATTCTCATCTTCCTCTTAGGAACCATTTGTTTCATCAAACTCCACATCATGAACCTCCTCAAGAGTACCACTAGCCAAATTCCAAACTCTATAAGCCTTGCTAGTAGTGGAGTAACCAAGCAAGAAACCTTCATCACATTTCTTTTTAAACTTACTCAATCTAGTGCATTTCTTCAATATGTAGCATTTACAACCAAAAACCCAAAAGTATGCTATGTTGGGCTTTCTTCCATTCAAAAGCTCATAAGGTGTCTTCTCCATCATGGGGTGACAATAGAGTCGGTTGCTATAATAGCAAGCCGTGTTGATTGCTTCGGCCCAAAATGAATGACTCATATTGTACTCACTTAACATTGATCTTGCCATGTCAATCAAAGTTCTATTCTTCCTTTCAACTAAGCCATTTGATTGAGGAGTGTACTTGGCCAAGAATTGATGTCTAATTCTAAATTCATCACACAACTCATCAATTCTAGTGTTCTTGAATTCACTACCATTATCACTTCTAACTTTCTTGATGGTTGTTTTAAACTCATTGTGAATGCCCTTGACAAATGATTTGAATGTTGCAAACACATCACTCTTGTCAACAAGAAAGAATACCCATGTGTATCTAGTAAAATCATCCACAATCACAAATCCATATTTGTTCCCACTAATGCTTGTGTATGTGGTTGGTCCAAACAAGTCCATGTGCATCAACTCAAATGCCTTAGATGTGCTCATCATGCTCTTCTTAGGATGTGTGTTACCAACTTGCTTTCTAGCTTGACATGCACTACATAGCTTATCCTTTTCAAATGTGACATCTTTCAAGCCTCTAACTAAGTCATGCTTAATCAACTTGTTCAATTGTTTTATTCCAACATGACCAAGCCTTTTATGCCATAACCAACCCATGCTAGACTTAGTGATCAAATATCTTGTCAATTGAGCTTCTCTAGCATTGAAATCAACCAAGTATAGATTTTCATATCTAAATCCTTTGAATATCAAGTTAGATCCATCTACACTTATAATCTCTACATCATCCACACCAAATATGCACTTGAAACCAAGATCACACAATTGAGCTACCGACAAAAGATTGAAGTTCAAGCTCTCTACTAGTAGCACATTGGAAATGCTCAAGTCATTTGATATTGCAATCTTACCAAGCCCTTTGACCTTGCCTTTGCCATTGTCACCAAATGTGATACTATCAATCCCATTGCTCTTGTTTTCATTGATTGAATTGAACATTCTTGGATCACCGGTCATGTGTTGTGTGCACTCACTATCAAGCACCCAATGCCTTCCTCCAGCTTTATAATTGACCTACAAAAGAAGATCAATTCTTTTTAGGTACCCAAACTTGCTTGGGTCCTTGAAGGTTAGTTACCAAGGTCTTTGGTACCCAAATGGCCTTCTTCTTTGGGCCCACAATTGGTGTACCAATGAACTTAGCCTTCACACCATTAGCACCCTTAACAAGCATGTAACAAGAATCACATTTAATTGAGGATACAATAGGTAGCTTGTTCTTGTTAATCTTGCAATATTGCTCTACATGCCCAACTTGCTTGCATCTATTGCAAAATCGACCATTGCCCTTCACAAAGTTAACTTTAGGAGTGACAAAGGCCGCCTTGCCTTTCTTGGGGGTATAGCCTAATCCTTCTTTGTTGAGAGAAAACCTTTGGCTACCCAAGCACTTTAGCAAGCGGGTATCTCCACCATAGGCATTGCCTAAGGCACAAGTGAGGGTCTCATTCACTTCCTTCTTGAGGGTCTCATTTTCCACCATTAATGAGGCATCACAAGTGATACCATCACTCAAAGGTAAAGTAGAAGTAGTAGTGCTACAAGAAGTGTTAGTGGAAGCAACTATAATGGGCTTATAAAAAGATTCATCAATAAGATCACATGTTAGTCCCACATCACATGATACAATCACTTGCTCCTTCTTGGCTTCCTCTTTGACTTGCTCGATGAGAGAGGAGTGAGCTTTCTCAAGCTTAGAGTGAGCTTTGCCAAGCTTCTCATGGGCTTCCATTAGCCTCTCATGAGTGGCATTGAGCTCATCAAGGGATTGCTCAAGAAATTTGACTTTCTTGTTTAATTCCTTACACTCCTTTCTCTTCATCTCAAAGCAAGTATGCACTTGCTCACACATGTCCATGAGCTCCTCCTTGGAGTACTCCTCATCATCATCATCACTCCTACAAGCATCACTTTCACATTCATCATCATCACTCACATCATATTTTACCTTGGTAGGTTTTGCCATGAGGCATGTCAAAGGAGTGTTGAAGATGGAGGGCTTGTTATTGATGGCGATGCTTGCTAGTGCTTTCTTGATAGATTTCTTGCCATCATCACTAGAGTCATCACTATCCGAAGAGCCATCACTATCCCAAGTGACCACATAGCCCCCACCCTTCTTCTTCTTTTGGAGGGTCATTCTCTTCTCCTTCTTTTCTTTCTTATCCTTCTTGTGCTTCTTCTTCTCATCCTCATCATTGTCACTATTGTAGGGACAATTTGCTACAACATGATCAGGACTCTTGCAATTGTAGCATCTTCTCACATATTCTTTGCTTTTGGTGTGATCTCTTCTCTTTCTTTCACCATAGCCCTTCTTCTTCATGAATTTTCTCATCTTGCGTACAAAGAGGGCCATAGCTTCATCATCAATATCACTAAGATCATCATCATCACTTGATTCTTTCTCAGACTTACCCTTGTTCTTGAATGATGATGAGCTAGCCTTGAATGCTATACTCTTCTTCTTCTTCCTTCTTGTCATCCTTGTCATCCCCCTCCCTTTCCACATGGTATGTCTCTTGGGTCATGACATCACCTAGTACTTGGTTAGGGGTAATCTCCTTCAATCCTCCTCTTATGATAAGCAATCTCAACATCTCAAATCTAAGAGGTAAGCACATCAAGAACCGATGAGAGACATCATCATCCTTGATCTTCTCTCCCAAGGCCTTCAAGTCATTTACAATCACTTACAACCGATGGAACATTTCCAGAATGCTCTCATCTTCCTTCATCTTGAACCTTGTCAACTTATCCTTGAGAATGTACAACTTAGCACTCTTTACTACCAGTGTGCCCTCATATGTTTCCTCCAATCTCCTCCACACCTCATTTGCTCTTTCACAATCCTTGATTTGCTCAAACACCTTGGAATCAATGGCATTGTATATGGTGTTGAGAGCCATTTGTATTGCATTGCTTGTTGGTCTTGTCTTGGTTGGTGGGGTCATCGGGATCAATGATAGTATAGTCATTCTTGGTCACCTCCCATACTTGATCATTGATTGAATCAAGATACATCCTCATCTTTCTCTTCCAATAATCATAGCATGTGCTATCAAAAAATGGTGGTTTGCCCCCACATGGTTGAACACAACTTGAGCCATAATTTGACACCGAGGTTGTTAAGCCTTCAATCAAACGGTGACCATGGCTCCGATACCACTTGAAAGGTCTTAATATGGCTAGAGGGGGGGTGAATAGCCTATTTAAAAACTACAAATCAACTAGAGCAATTTGATTAGTATGACAAATAGCGAAATGCAAACTTGCTCCAGCCCTACAAGAGTTGCAAGCCACCTATCCAATAATTCTAGTTGCAATGATTACTAGGCACACAACTTGTAATGTTACTACTCACTAAGAGCTCTCAATCTTGCTACTCTAAAGAGCTCCACTAGATGAACTTAAAATAACAAAGTGTCGGTGCAGAAAGTGACCAACTAGTAAATATTTGTAGTTTTGCTGTACGTTGTGATCGAAGGTGGCCTAGCACTCAATGACACAGGATTTATACTAGTTCAGGCACCATGCCCTACATCCAGTCGGGGTCGGTCGGTGACTTTATTCCTAAGCCCAGGTGCTCAAAGTCTGTAGTGGGGGTACAAACGAGAAGGAGAAAGAAGGGAGGATACAAGAGGTTCGGTTGGCTCCGACCAAAAGGGTCACGGTCGGAACTAGGTGGTCCTGTGGTTGGGAGTGTTGATGTCTATCTAGTGAGTCTAAGCTTGAAGAAGTCAATCTCCCTTGGTTGGAGGGAGCGTATCCCCTTTTATAGATAAAGGGGATGGCTTTTATAGGTGAGCGGGAGAGAGTACAGATATTTCTAAGCCTTGTTGCCTATGGTGATCAAAACTAGATAATGGTTGAAGCCCCCCAATACTGTCGATGTCGCTGTAGGATGTCAGATGTGCACGAAGGGTCAAGCTATCTTCTTCAGGAAGGATGGACGTCGGTACCTGCAAATACTTCTAGATGCCTAGTGGCATGTGAGGAGCTACGCTATGTTCACCTGGTATGGCAAATCCTAGAGCCCATACCGTGATCGATGTCTAGAGACACGCGGGGGTGGCTTGCCATATGGGAGTTTCTAGCAGCCCCTACAATACTTTGTGTTAGTGTGGCTGCAGAGCACTATTTCGTGTAGGGTATGATCCCTAGTACAATGGTTTTGACTTTGTGAGCCATGCCTTGCCTTTCTCCGCACGACTTCTGGTTCCTTCCGAACGGGGAGCCTTTGGTCGAATGACTTCAGTCGGCTCTCAGTGCATCAGTCGGAGAAGAGCGGTGAGCAGGCTTCCTATGAGCCTCGGTCGCGGGGTCGGAGTCACGGGGTTAGAGAAGTTGACGAGCGGGCACCTCTTCTTAAGGGTAAACCTTTCGGTCGACGACTAGACTTCCCTTTTGGCTCATTGTGTTTTAGTTTTTTGGGCCGGCTCATGAAATACATGTTGTTTTCCTAGGTCGAGCCCGGGCGTGGAAGCCTGTCCTCGAGGGACCCTAGGTTTATGAACCCAACAGGAGCCCCCGAGCCCCCGGGCGATTTGAGCCGAATCGTCCGGGGGATTTTTTGTCTTGCTGGCAGGTGCGCGCGAGCGCACCCGCGGGTGTAGCCCCTGAGCCCCTGGGTGGTTTGGGTAGAACTGGCTAGGGGGTTCTTTGTGTTGTGTCTATGGGTGCGTGTGTTTTTTGAGTTTCAAGATGTGATTTTGTTTAACCACGACGTCGTTGTGCAGCCGAGGTGTTTTTAAGCGCGAGGATTGGATTAAGGAAGAACTTATTGATCCCAACATTGGTGCGCGCTGGGGATCGGTCGAGGAAGTTTAGTTTTGGATGTAATAGAGTTCGATCTTTGGCGTCGGTACGCACCATGGGATCGGGTAAGGTGGAGTCATGAGTAGACCCAGGCATCGGTGCTCGTTGTGGATCGAAAGAGTTAGTTTTAGTTAGTGAAGCCGTCTGAAGCTATTACATGAGTTTAGGAGTCATGGTACCAGGAGCCGTAGCTAGATGTCGCCGATCCTGTCGACGCGAGTTTAGGAGTCGCGGTCCCAAGAGCCGTAGCCGGGTGTTGCCTATCCCATCAACACAAGTTTAGGAGTTGTGGTCCCAAGAGCCATAGCCGGATGTCGCCTATCCCGTCGACACGAGTTTAGGAGTCGCGGTCCCAAGAGCCGTAGCCGGATGTCACCTATCCTGTCGACGCGAGTTTAGAGTCACGGTCCCATGGCATTTAAGCCCCCGAGCCCTATCGGGCCTTCATGGGGGTTGTGAGTTGTTTTTGTGCTTCCCCATCCAGTTCCTCACAACTAGAGGGGCTGAGTTTTGTCGCCTGTCCCGATCGCTTGGGCTCGAAGACTAGCTCAGTGAGCTCGCTAACGGGTGTGATCGAGTGGAATCTAGGTCCATCGTTCATGACGGGGTCGGCATAGCCCTCTTGTGGCATTCCACTACTCCTTTATCTGCAACCCGGCAGATGCCTAGGTCATTCCACAGAGTGACCCAGGTGGCCTGACAGCCTCCCCTCAATGGGGATTCTATGGGTCTGGCGAGAGGTTCAGGATCGAACAAGAAGGTTGAGATGACCCGGTTTGCTAGACTGGGCGAAGGCCACACGATGCTCATCTACGGTTTTTCTCCCCTGGCTCTGTTTGGTTGCTCATATCAAATGAGGCAAGCCACCACTTTGTGGCGCAACACGGAGCATTCTGGTGCATTTTGCTGCATGTGCGATGCTTAGTTCCTGAACCCCCGGGCGGTTTAGGCCCTAACCGTCTAGGGGATTCAGGCATATGGAATGAAATGCGCATATGGATGTATGAAATGATTATAAAGGAATAGAGGGGCTTTGATAGTGTTTTACCTTGAAGACTAGAGAGACGAGGTTCATCGGGCTCCAGTCGGAAACATCCGTTTGGGACCTATGCTTGTCAATGGGTTAGCCCTCGTGTGAATAGTTTTGTATTTAATGAACATATGCTTACCTTGATGACCTGAGAGACGAGGTTCGGAGAGCTTTAGTCAGAAATGTCCGACCAAGACCCATTCTCGTCATTTGAGATGGAGTTGGCATGGCCCGCATGGGGCGCCCCTTCGCTTCCTACCTGTATCTTAGGTGCTTATCCTGAGTGAATCGATCAACTTAGGAGGCTAGTTGATCTATCCTGGGTGACTCGATCGACTCAGGGAGGTCTGGTTGTCGCTCAGTGGAGATTTTGTGTGGTGGTGCCTGCACGATTGAAGTGACGGAGTTCAAAGAGCTCCAGTCGGAAACATGCGACCGATACCTGCGCTTGTCAATCGTGGGTTAGCCCTTGTGTGAACTATTTGTATTAATGAACACATGCTCACCTTGGCGACCTGAGAGACGAGGTTTGAAGAGCTCTAGGCAAAAAAGTCCGACGGGGACCTGTATCCTAGGTGTTTATCCTGAGTGAATCGATCGACTCAGGAGGCCGGTTGATCTCTCCTGGTAGAGATTTCACTGTTGGGTCTCTCTAGGTCTGGCCTGGGGAGACAGGGAGTCATCCGCGTGTGGGGGTGCTTTGGTTTTCATGCCCAGCACACGGTAGTGGTTGATCATGCGGTAGTGGTGGGCCATGGCCAGGCCATGTCCCGTCCGATCAGGAGTCATTCCATTGAGTAGGGCACATCTTATCTGCATTAAATGAAAGAATGAGAAAGAATCTTGCCCCGTCGTTCCGGCTTCCTTGATCGGTGCGTCCCTCCATAACCACCGCTCCCTTTTCCTTAAGTAGGAGATGTGAGAAGGTTTTCGTTCCGCTCTCTTGCCTATTCTTCGTCTGCCGCTGCCTTCTCTCCTCCTCTTTGCCGTGAGCATTCCTAAGAGCTACAGAGGTTTCTAGGAAAGAAGGGGAGAGAGTAAGAGAGAAGAGAGGTACTCACAAAATGTTAGACTAGAGGTCGTCCACCGTGAGGGCATCGATGCTAGAGGCATTCATCGCGAAGGGGTTCCTGCCGCCGTAGGAGGTGGCGCACTAGAGGGTCCCCGAGAAGGAGGAGTTCCCACAACCTTGTCCCGATGAGGTGGTGTCTTTCCTTACCTTCCACGAGCGTGGATTAGATACCCCACGCACTGGTTCCTACATGGGCTCCTCAACGAGGGGGTCTAGAACTGTAGCACCTCAACCCAACGAGGGTGCTACATATCACTGGCTTTGTCACCGTCTGCGAGGCTTTCCTCGGTATGGAGCCACACGTGGACCTATTCCGGCTCTTCTTCTCTGGGAGAGCCATGGCGGACTAGAGTTCGGCCGAGATCGCTCTGGTCAGAGGCTTCGCCCTGTAGTGGAAGCCACACGTGGGAGGATCATATCCTGCGTACTCCCCATGTGACTCCAACCGGGGATGGCATGGGGAGTGGTTCTACATTAGGAATCTAGCGGGGGCGCCGCTTTTGACGTTTACCGGCGGAAGGCCGATGAAGCAGAAGAGTTGGTCATGGGGCTATGCCCACACGAAGAGGCACAAGATGGAGGCCATTGAGGAGGAGCTGTGGAAGCTTGTAAGGGATGGCCTTGATGGGGTGCGGGTGTTCCACACCCTTTACCACTGCCGGGTCATGCCATTGGCGGAGAGGATGCACCCGATGTGGAAGTACGATGGTCGGTCAGACCCCGACCACACATCACCGAAGGAGCTGCCGGATGATGAGATCTAGAGTCACGTCGGCCGAGTGCTGCAGCTAAGGCCTAACGAGATGGTGGTGGGAAAACCCATACTGTTTAATGCCTCGATCGTGCCCTCGCTGGTATGCTCCCTCACTTTGCTCGTGCTTTTTCCTCTGCCCCTCTTCTTTTTTTATTTCGGTTCATTCATTCTATAGGGGCTTGGGAGGTACAAATCCTAGCCACACCTTCCTAAGGGGGTGATGGGCCGGGCCTGGTAGGCCACCCAGAAGGAGGCGGCAGATGCCCGAAAGAAGAAAAAAACCAAGGAGGTTCAGCAGAAGGAAGAGAAGAAGAAGGAGGTCACCTAGCACGTGAGGGCCGGGGAACGTGTGAGTGACGTCAAGTCGGAACTCGCGTCAGATGATCCTATGGATCTGGACGACATGGCCTTCTCTGACTAGGAGGAGAGTCGGGAGGTCATTGCGACCTCGACGGTGTGTCATGACCCTACGGTGATGTCGACTGGTGAGGAGGCAGGAGGCCATGTGGTGCGCAGAGGTTTTTGCATCGAGGAAGCATGCAGCTAGCGTGGACATCACCAGCGAGCGAGCGATGAAGCAGGCGCAGTCACCACGCCCCTCGATGGCGTTGCTAGCTCTGTCGCCGCCTGTGGCGGACACGACTGCATGGGCCGGGCGGTCCGAGGGGCGGACTGGTGCCCGGTCGATGCATGACTCACGATCGGGGGATGCCCCACCTGTTGCTCTAGTCGGGGAGCCCCGAGCCGGAGGTCATAATGACCTGCAGGCTGGGTAGGAGCGGGTTGGGATGACTTCGACCCTGTCTGAAGTGAGGGGGGCGCAGGTCACGGTCCGGAGAGCGGTCCTCGTCCTGTGAGTTCCGGCGTCGGAGCCTATCTTCAGAGTAGTGTCGATCGCCACTCGGTATGTTTCTTTTTGTTGCTTCTTTGACTTTGGTGGTCGAGTCCTTTTTGGAGTGCAGCTTACCCATGATTTTTGTCAGCGGCCGGGGGACGCTAGGGTTGAGCATCACCCCAGCCTTCATGCAGGAGGTTTGGAGGCCCACTCTGCAGCGCGTTGTGGCAAGCGAGGGGGCAGCAGGGTGGCAGCGGTGAACCCTTCCCTCCTGGGGGTGGTGTCCCCCGAGGCGGCTACTGGTACTATGACAGCGGCAGTGATGTTGTTGGCTGCCGCGATCTCGATGCCGGTGGTGGAGGTAAACCTTGTGGCCCCTCCTCTGCCAGTCGCGGTGGAGGAGACGAGGGGGGGGGGTGAGCTCCCCACCGCCGGGTGGAGGACTGCACGCCCCATCCCTGCCGTCGGAGCCAAAGTCATAGGGAAGCATGGCCAGAATGGAGTTGGGGTGCCAGGCAGCGTCTCATGCGAACGTGGTGGTGGAGATCACGTCTGACGACGAGACGGATACCATGGCGGATCCACCGGTGTCGTCGCGGGAGCTGGTGGTGGTCCAGTTAGAGGCTGGGCCCTTCGCGGTTCATGGAGGGTGACCTAGAGTGGCCCTTCCCCGAGGACCTGTCGAAGGCGAGGTTTGTCCTTTGGGATTCCCGGGAGCACCTGCTCTGGGAAATTTTTGGCAGACAGGGCATGCCGTGGTGTCGAGCTCACCAAGCTGTCCGAAAGCTGGAGAGCACCCAAAAGCAGGCTCAGTTTGCTCGGCAGCTGGTTGAGGTCGACCTACAGCTTGCCGTGGAGGTGAGTTTCTGGTACTTCTCCTTGCCCTTTGAATCTTTCATCGGTTGTTTTTATAACGCCATTTTCCATAGGAAATAAGGAAGGTGTCGTCCCGCAAGTCTCACTTCCTCTGAGCGGAACATGCCCGGATGGCCGAGCTTGAGCGCTAGGTGGAGTTCGCTTGTCATGAGTCCTAGGTCCGAGCGGCTAAGGCGGCTACGGCGCGGGCGGAGGAGCAGCGTGTGGTAGAGCGGGCGACTGCTGCTGAGCAAGGGCTGAGGCGGCAAAGGTCTGCCAGGCAGGACTGAGGGGGCTGCGCACGTCCTGGCAAGCACTGAGGCGGTGCTCCAAGAGGCCTTGGAGCTCTTGAGCCAGAGTGAGCCCCTGGAGTCGGCACAGAAGGCCCTGGAGGCGGAGCAGAGGGCCGGTCGGAGGTTGATGGGAGGTGCTCACGCTCCGGGACCAGGTGATGGTGATGGAGGACATGAGTGCCCAGCCACGCGACCGGGCGGCTCGGTAGGCAGAGGATCTCTCCACCCTTGAGGCCTCTCGCGTCGGTGCGTACCTTTTTGTTTTCTCATGGTGTTGATTCCTTTTCCCCCAGCCTATTTTTGAGCTTGTCGCCCTTCTCGCAGAGCTAGGAGAAAAGGTGAAGGCGCTAGAGCGAGACCTAGAGACAACTAAGGCGAACTTCAGCCAGAATGCTGAGGAGCTATCCAAGTCCCATGAAGAGTGATGTGCTCTCGAGGGGGAGCTTGGTCAAATTCACAACGCTGCCTAGCTCATCGTCTCGGAAGTCTTTGGGTCAGCGCCAAGTACTAGTGCACCTGCGGTTCTGCTGGCGAAGGTCCCGGATGCGGTCAAGGACCTCGTCAGGAGCGTGTTGTTTTATGGAGCGTCGGGGGTGCTGACCTTGGTGGTGACATACCACCCAAACCTAGACTTCGCCACTATATGCGGTGGGTATGCTGAAGGCCTAAGCATGGAGGACATCCAGTCAATTAGGGTGAGCCTGCTGCCGCACGCGCGGTTGGTGTCAGAGCTGGTCTCCGCTGAGTGGGTGATGGATGTTCACCGTTAGGACATGGCCTGAAGCATGCGTGGAGAGGATGCCCCCAAGCCTGCAGATAGCATGGAGCCTGGTTTGGGGGGTAACGTCGCCTTGGCCCTGATCGAGCCAAACGTCATGCTACTGAAGAGCGAGCAGCCTGCGCCTTAGTCGGTCGCGCCGTCAGCAGGTGCCGCCGGGTCGATTTAATACCTTTGTTAAATACAAGTAGTTAGTAAATGTAAGAAGTTTAAGTTCGTGGGGGGGAGGGGAACCCCTATGTAAAACGTCTATGTGTGTTTTAATGACTACAGTAGGTTTTTTGTTTTTGTGATGGAGTTGCTCTGTTCGGGGAAGCTTGTTTCCTTTCGTTCCTTAGTTCTCCCTTAGCATAATTTTGTTTTAAATTTATTTCTATCTCGTACCTACCCATTTGTTCCGTAGGTCACAACTTTGTGAGCCCGGGGCGTGGCTCGTGAGGCTCGGCCGGTCATAACCATAGGAAAAGGCGGGGTGCGATTAGTCGGAATGTTCTAAAGCAAAGTTACGTAAGGTAAAACAAAGGAACGAACTACCCTTCTGTTCAGGTAGAAAGGAGTTTCTTCATACAAAACCAAAAGAGTACTTAAGGTAAAAACAAAAACAAAGGGGTAGTAGAGCCCCCTAGTGGAGCCCCCAAGTGCCCCGAGCCAAAAAATGTTCGGGTCAAGGTGCTCTTATAGGAGCGTTCGCTAAGTAAAGGTAAGACCGAAACTTAGGAAAAGAAGAAAAGACATAGCTATTCCAAGGTTGTTGGAGAGAGCGTTGTCGTCATTGTCCTTCAGTCGGTAGACTTCCGGTTGGATCCCTTCGTGCTCTAGTCGTCTGGATCCTTGTCCGCTACGCCCCCTTCTTCGGTCGCTGCCTTCTCGCCTTTTTCTTCCTTTGGCCTACCGGCCTACCTCAGTAGGCGCCTGAGGAGCTGGCAGTCCTTGTAGAGATGGTTGATGGGATAGTTGTGGTTGGTGCATGGGCTCTCCATGAGATCGTGGAAGTGGCCCAGAGGATCTTGCTGGGGCTGCGTGCCCGTGTGATCGGCCGCGGCGACTGACACAAAGTTAGCCGGTTGGCGGCGATCCTTTCTGTTCTTTTTTCCCCTCTACGTGGAGGGGCCTTTGTCTTGATCCTGGTGCTTGGCCTTACATTTGTCGTGGCTCCCGTTGAAGCACGGCAGAAAAGGTGCTTGCTGGGGGTGTTGGACAAAGGTCCGTGGTTCTAGACTGTCAGGGCTGGGACTCCGGTCAACGCTGCGCGCGTCTTGGTTCAGCCCGAGCCATGCGTAGATAGGCGGTCGGCACGGGGTGGTCGTCAAGTCAAGACAAGGTGCGGTTGCGGCTTCTTGTGCCGCAATCGGTGGTCGAGACGATGATAGGGTGTAGTGTCTCACCTGGTGCGTCCCTATTCCCTAGACGAGGAGCGAGGTCATGAGTCAGTGTCACGATATGGAGTACTCTGCCTATTGAACGGTGGCGGTCTCCAACAGTGCCTGGAGGTTCTAGTGGATTGCCCGTCCACGAGGGTCATTCGGCTCGGGTAGGTCATGCAGGAGCATTGCCGCGGCGGCAACATTCTGACTGGCCCGAGCGAACTGTGGGGGGTCAGTCCCATGAACCAGAGCATTGCGCTAGGGCTGATGGGCGTAACCCCGAGCGCCTCTTGTAGGTCTATGCGCACGGGGCGCAGTGTGGTGCGTCGAGTGCGTTGGTACAATTGGTGGCTGATGCGGCCACTGTCGTTGTAGATCCTCCCTGTGCTCATGTGTGAGCTCGGAGGTCCCCGCGTGGGGGCCCAGCGGGGCGTGGGTCTAGAAGGACTCCGCTACCCCTAGCGGCTGTTCCAGGGCGTTCGCCGCAGCATACTCCTAGGACCAACGGTGGCTAGGCGCCACGTCGCCGATGCTGGAGCCGTCACTCCTGATGTCGTCATCCATGATGTCAAGGAAACAGGTGGGAGCATAGCTCGCCATCCCCACGAACTCAGACGTGAGAGGGTGCAGCGCCAGCACCTTTTGTAGTCCCCGAGCGTATGCGTCCACAGAAGACGTGAGGCCATAGGGGAACCGGCCGTATGGTGGTTGCAATGGGGACAAAGGTAACCCACCGGGTATTTGGATGAAGATAGAGCGTAGTAAGTAAATAACAGCATGTATATTACTCACCACGGGGTTTGAGCAGAGAGTTTGCTCGGAATGAAGCGCAGATGCCGCGCCATTGAAGTCACGCGTCCTAGAGTCAATGGAGGACGCCCCTCCGATGGGTGCCGGGTCACGAGCCTCCTCGCGGAGGTGGAGTACACCAAGTTGATCGGCGACAAAGTCCAGGCTCCCAAAGCGAAAGGCCTAGAGTGGCTCGAAGACATGTGGAACCTGCATCCCAGCGGGCGAGACTGCGGGGAACTCCAGTGAGCGGAAATGAATCGTATCGCCCGAGCCCGCCACGGCGGGGGTGGCGAAAGAATGGGCCATTCGATGACCAAAAGAGTGTTGAACGTACAGCGTCTTCCCCACGGACGATGCCAACTGTCGGTGCAGAAAGTGACCAACTAGTAAATATTTGTAGTTTTGCTGTACGTTGTGATCGAAGGTGGCCTAGCACTCAATGACACAGGATTTATACTGGTTCAGGCAACATGCCCTACGTCCAGTCGGGGTCGGTCGGTGACTTTATTCCTGGGCCTAGGTGCTCGAAGTCTGTAGCGGGGGTACAAATGAGAAGGAAGAAGAAGGGAGGATACAAGAGGTTCGGTTGGCTCTGACCGGAAGGGTCGCGGTAGGAACTGGGTGGTCCTACAGTTGGGAGTGTTGATGTCTATCTAGTGAGTCTGAGCTTGAAGAAGTCGATCTCCCTTGGTTGGAGGGAGCGCATCCCCTTTTATAGATGAAGGGGATGGCTTTTACAGGTGAGCGGGAGAGAGTACAGATATTTCTAAGCCTTGCTGCCTACGGTGGTCAAAACTGGATAATGGTTGAAGCCCCCCAATACTGTCGATGTCGCTGTAGGATGTTAGATGTGCATGGGGGGTCGAGCTATCTTCTTTAGGAAGGATGGACATCGGTACCTACAAATACTTCTGGATGCCTAGTGGCATGTGAGGAGATGCGCTATGTCTGCCCGGTATGGTAAATCCTGGAGCCCATACCGTGATCGATGTCTAGAGACACGTGGGGGGAGGCTTGCCATATGGGAGTTTCTAGCGGCCCCTACAATACTTTGTGTCAGGGTGGCTGTAGAGCACTGTTTCATGCAGGGTATGGTCCCTAGTACAGTGGTTTTGACTTTGTGAGTCATGCCTTGCCTTTCTCCACACGTCTTCTGGTTCCTTCTGAACAGGGAGCCTCCGGTCGGATGACTCTAGTCAGCTCTCAGTGCGTCGGTCGGAGAAGAGCGGTGAGCAGGCTTCCCATGAGCCCCGGTCACGGGGTCGGAGTTGCGAGGTCGGAGAAGTTGATGAGCGGGCGCCTCTTCTTAAGGGTAGACCTTCCGGTCGATGACTGGACTTCCCTTCCGGCCCGCTGTGTTTTAGTTTTTTGGGCCAGCCCATGAAATACATGTTGTTTTCCTAGGCCAAGCCCAGGTGTGGAAGCCGGTCCTCGAGGGACCCCAGGTTTATGAACCCGACACAAAGCAAGCCCTCAATTCTAATTACACTAAAGAGCTTGCCACAACTAGTTTGCAAGAATATAAATAAGTGAGTAGGGTGGTTATACCGCCGTGTTGAGGAGTGAACCAATCACAAGATAAATACTAAATCAATCACCGGGAGAATACCAAAGGGCAAGAGACAACTAATTTTTCCCCCGAGGTTCACGTGCTTACCGGCACGCTAGTCCCCGTTGTGTCGACCAACACTTGGTGGTTCGGCGGCCCAGAGGTGTTGCATGAACCTCATCCACACAATTGGACATCGCAAGAACCTACCCACAAGTGAGGTAACTCAATGACACGAGCAATCCACTAGAGTTACCTTTCGGCTCTTTGCTAGGAAGGCACAAGACCCCTCACAATCACCATGATCGGAGCCAAAGATAATTACCAACTTCCGCTCAACGATCCTCGCTGCTCCAAGCCACCTAGGTGGCGGCAACGACCAAGAGTAATAAGTGAATCCCGCAGCAAAACACGAATGCCAAGTGCCACTAGATGCAATCACTCAAGCAATGCACTTGGATTCTCTCCCAATCTCACAATGATGATGAAACAATGATGGAGATGAGTGGGAGGGCTTTAGCTAAGCTCACAAGGTTGCTATGTCAATGCAAATGGCCAAGAGAGTGAGTGTGAGCTGGCCATGGGGCTTAAATAGAAGGCCCCATGAAATAGAGCCGTTGGGCCCCTCACTGCACTGAACTCGGGCTGACCGGACGCTCCGGTCAGATTGACCGGACACTGGACCTTAGCGTCCGATCGTGCGATGCACGCCATGTGTCCCCTCTCTTCAAATACTGAGCGCCCGATCCCAACGGTTAAGTGATGACCGGATGCACTGCTGTGAAGTGACCGGACACTGCACCTCAGCGTCCAGTCATTTCCAGTAAGGTTCCATTCGTGCAAAATCATGACCGGACGCGTCTGGTCATGCTCGACCGGACTCACCCAGCATCTGGTCACTCAAAGTCTCCACTGTCCGCCATACATCAGCATTGACCTGACGCACCCTACCAGCGTCTGGTCACTTTTAGCGCCAGTGTCCGGTCAAAGACCAAAACATGCATCCTCTGCTGCCACTGACCGGACGCGCCGGTCCAACCGAGACCAGCGTCCGATCACTTTCAGTGACCTTCATCTTTTCTAAAAAGAGCACCGGTGGCACCATTGGACTGTCCACACTCTACGGGCGGACACTCCTCCGGTGAAGTTTCTAACCCTTGCTCAAATGTGCCAACCACCAAGTGTATCACCTTATGCACATGTGTTAGCATATTTTCACAAACATTTTCAAGGGTGTTGGCACTCCACTAGATCCTAAATGCATATGCAATGAGTTAGAGCATCTAGTGGCACTTTGATAACCGCATTTTGATACGAGTTTCACCCCTCTTAATAGTATGACTATTGATCCTAAATATGATCACACTCGCTAAGTGTCTTGATCAGTAAGCAAAATGGCTCCTACAATTTTTACCTTTGCCTTGAGCCTTTTGTTTTTCTCTTTCTTCTTTTCCAAGTTTAAGCATTTGATCATCACCATGCCATCACCATTGTCATGATCTTCGCCATTGCTTCATCACTTGGAGTAGTGCTACCTATCTCATAATCACTTTGATAAACTAAGTTAGCACTTAGGGTTTCATCAATTATCCAAAACCAAACTAGAGCTTTCACCCATGCTAGCCAGCGGCCCATGGGGAAGAAGACCCATGCGCGCCACAATATGCAAAAGAGCCCTCAGGCTATCATCAAATGATAATGCAGTCTATTCACTATTCACTCCTCTTACTGACTCTAGCACTTAACCCCTTCACTTACTTCAAATTCATGTCGTGACGCCCCTGGCTGAACTTAACAGAGCCGCAACCTCACCGGCCAAACACCGGCGAGCGCCGACCCCGCCGGCACACACCAGCATCCCCATGAGCATCCTCGTGCCACGCGAAATGGATTGAGGTAACACACGACCAGCATTTCATACAACGCAGGCGCGGCCACATGCTGCAGCGGTGACTAGCCACGGTAGCCCGACATCGGCGAAAACACCTTTTTGCACGCCTCAATTACTACTCGGTGACCAACAGTAGGCTACGTTGAACAAGGTAGCAGTCCTAATTGGTTCGCTACTACCTTCAAACTCGTCGGCCACGAAAATGGCATCTACCGACATTCGCTAGGGACGACCATGCGCACCGGTGAACTCCTACCCTAATCGAGTCAACCAAGTACTCTAGGAGTAAGAGGACCTCACCAGCGGTGTGACGGACGGACTGGGTGAAGGCACGAGGCTTGGCAAGACGGTTGGCCACGAACACGGGGGGACGCTGGTTCTTGGCGAGCACAGCGACGGCGTCTCCGATGACCCGCTGCCCCGCCGATGAAACTACTACACGATCGCGATAACCAAGTCAACTATTACTCAAGGCATGACCTAAATGAAACGGCAAAGCACCCCACGACGCTCTAGTCATGCGCCCGCTCTGGCGGCCATGGCGGACCGCTACGAGGGAAACACCCCGCCTCACCTGGCTGAAGGCCGAATGGAAGCCGAGACTGTTTCACTCCCATGCTAACTACTTGAGCTTGTCGAGGGCATGGTTAATTGGAAAACGGTGGAGTGGTTGAGGCCAATTGTAGTGGCATGCTTCAAGGACTTATGGCGGCCGGCGGTGACAAAATTCCAAAATTGGCATCCTTCCCACGTACCACCGCCACAGTGACCGGTTTGGTGCGACACTGTCCTTCCACTCGACCACCTCATGCCCACGATACATAGAAAAGGGGACAGCGCCTCGATTTGGTTGCTTGGCGTGGCTCGACCGACCGATGACCTTGCAGAAGAAGTGACGGGCGACCTTGGCATGGCCTTGAGTGTAGGCGTGAGAACGCGACAAGCCGGACGAGCCCACGCGCGAGCACAACCGATGACAACGAGAGTAGTACCCAGACAGCAGTGCCAGACAGCACGCAAGGCGAGCGATGTGACTCGACGCGACGTGAGCAGCAGCCACGGCGAACATGCTGAAGGGGAAGCAGAGCCGCCAGTCATGGCCGGGCCAAGCGCGCGCATCGTGTGCCAATGCCGACAGCAGGGGACCCAAGCCGATAGTGCTGGATCAACGCGCGGTGTGCACGCGTAGGCTCGATGACGGCCGGTTCGGAGACGTCCGCGGCACGCCAGCGCAACAGCGTAGCACAGCCAGGGCAAGGCAACGACCGGGACGGCCAGTGCAGCGGCCCACGTGCGATGTGCTCGCACCAGCGCAGCAGTGGCGACGTGGCTGGGTCGGCAGTTCTCGCTGGCGGCTAGCAGTGGCAGCAGCAATGCCAGGCAGAGGCGGTGACCACGGCCGGCGGGCCGGCGTGACTGAACTATGTGACGTGCACGCTTTTTAAAGCCGTTGCCAAACACTACCCGATGGTCCAAACGCCAAACCCATTCTTCTATACGCAAGAGGGTACGTAGGGCTATCGACCGAAGCCATGACATAACGCCACTTCCTAAGCCGATCGCTCTACAAAAATTGCCAAACGTGGTTTCATCGACCCAATTACAGACTTAACGTGAACCGAATAAACCTCGATGGTTTCGCGTCGAATTCAAATTCCGAGCTTCTTGATATACTAGCTAGCGAACCTCGTCCTCGACTGCACCTATTTCATCGTCTCCTACGAAGTACGCACTATGAACTTTATCACAGTTCGCATAAACGTGCTATAGTATTTTTGTTCGATAAAAATTCACTTAGAATACTAAACAACGTAAAACATAAGAGAGAATTCCTTATTTGACACTGGAAATGAGTCGTTCCTTTTTTTGCCCTGAAATTTTCTTCGTTCCCTATTTGACACTCACTTCAACTTTTATCCCTAATTTGACACTACCGTTAAATCCGTTAGCTAACGGTGTTAACTGGCTGTTAAAAAGACGTTTTTGCCCCTAGAAAAAAAAGCGGCGAAGCAAATTTGAGAGGAAAAAAAACCTACGTCCGCCTCTGATGCATGCGCCCAGCTGCAAAAAAAAGGCGCAGGTTTTTTTTCCTCTCAAATTTGCTTCGCCGCTTTTTTTTCTAAGGGCAAAACGTCTTTTTAACAGCCAGTTAACACCGTTAGTTAACGGATTTGACAATAGTGTCAAATTAGGGATGAAAGTTGAAGTGAGTGTCAAATAGGGAACGAGGAAAATTTTAAGGCCAAGAAAGGAACGACTCATTTTCCCAGTGTCAAATAAGGAATTCTCTCAAAACATAAAATCTGTTTCTTGTTTCGGATAAACGTTTCAAGTGCCGAACATTGATTTATACATCCTGTTACACACTATTGCACATAAGTATGATGCTCATGCAACGTTTTAGCAAAAATAGTACAATATAACACCGAGGGTGTTACATTTCCATACCTAATCTATCTATATTGGAGTCTTTATTTATTTTTCCTATATCTTTTGATAAATCTAGATCGTTATGATATCAATTTATATGACCAATCTGATAGTTGTACTTATTAATACATTATTTTTATTTAGGTATTTTTCCCAACATACTAAAATTAATTATTACTATTTAAAAAAAATACTTTTGAATTTAGCCATTTACTAATTATAATGTATATGGACCATTTATTTAAGTACTTTTTTTTAACTTGTCATGCTTTTTATTAAAATTATGCCTTTATAGATTTTGTTTTGTAAGGAATTTGCTTTTAGGTTTTTTTATTTCAAACTCATATGGAAATTAATTTTTTTTTTCTTGATTCGTTTATCAGTTTGGATTTGCTGTCTTTTAATTGTATTAGAGATGGATTGTTTCGTTAATCTAAGCCATTAAGTTATCAAAAAAATCTAACAATGTAGATTCTTTTTTCTTTATTTAATCTTAGATCATCGTAAAATCTAGTGGGGGTGGGTCTTTTCTTCTTTCTTATTTTTTGAGTTAATCTCATAATTATATTAGGCATGGACTCTTTACTTCTATCTAATATGCCATTAGATAATAAAAAAATCAATGACATAGGTTGTTATAATCATACAATTATATAAAGCATGTTTTTTGGGTTAATCTATATCGTTAGATCATCATAAAATCAAACGATATGGAATTTTCTTCCTTTTTTATTAAACCTGTAGCTTTTAAATTCTCTTGATAAATGTGAACGATCGTTATATTATTGTATATATTACTCGCTCCGTTCAAGATTATTAGATATTTTATTTTGGTTTTTCTAAATATATTGTTATTAGTACATATAATTAGTGCCCGTGCTAATACCACGGCTTTATTTTAGGGATGAGTGATATTTTTTTTCAGAGTTTAACTTTAACATAGTTGTATATGACCATGTTCACCCGTAGTGTGATTGATCCTATCCACCTCCAGAAGAATGTGTCTACATCACGCGTACCTATTTTTTTGACTCAAATATATTAACTGAAGATATGTTTTCCTCTGCGTTACCAACCCAGGAGAAAGAACAGAGGACACTTGTTCCGCCATAAACTGAGTATGCCATTGCCATGTATCAGGTCGTTTGTCTTATAATATTATTATGTTGAGAAGGCTTGACAAGCAAAATACACAAGATCAGTTCCCACACATTAGCATCTCATTTCACAGTGAACGACAGAAGCAAAAGATATATTTATATATATATAAAAATAAAATATGAATTCCAAAAGTAAAAGAAGACAGGGCTGGAACAGCGTACTTATATTAATACAAAAAAAATTATACCTAGTATTGTTTTGATTGGTTCAATACAGTAGAGATACAAACAAAATAAAATAAAATATGAAGCTCAAAAAACAAAATGGTTCGGCAATATGGCCAAAAAAATATCAAGTTCCCTGCCCAGCGATATATGTTCACATGAGGACTGATAAAATGGTTTGAGTATACCTACCGTTATTCACCAGTTCAAGATGTCTTTATAAACAATATTTTTGGTACTCTTCCCTGTAGGATACAATTCGTCTTTTGGTTTAGCCAAAATTCTTGTTATTGATCTTGATACCTCCTTGATAAACCAACATAAAGCTCGACATTTTCGTTGTTGCCGATTCCTTTCCTCCCTTTTCCGCGCCGCCTCCTCTAAACTGGGCATTTGGACATATATATAGGAAATCAGTAAGCCATTGTGAGAACTGTTGCATACACCTTGATAATTATAAACATATATGTGATGTTGGTGATAATTAAAAACATACATGTATATCTAAGTGCATAGTAAAAATAAAAAAACTAAAATGTCTTATAAATTGGAATGGAGGAAGTATCTTGCAGATTTTAGTGTACACCGTTTATGCAAATGTGCAAACGGTGAAGAAGATGCACACCAAAATATCACATCAGCCCTTATATTGGCCCGTTCGGCTCGCTAAATCTTGGCTGAAACTGGCTGAAAACACTGTTCTGGCTAAATTATTGTGAGAGAAAAATACTGTTCCAGCTGAAAAAACAAATAGAACAAGTCGGTTTCTGGATAAGCTGAACCGGACATTATTAATTTATTATAAAAAAAGAGAGAGAAAAGTCACATGAGGCGAGCCGATATATATGCATCCAGGTGCGAACACCAAAAATGCGTCCCAAAACAAAGACCAGGCTCACTTTAAAGTCCCGTGCAACCCATCAATTAGTAGTAGTAGTAGTACATAAATACAGTAATAATACTCGTGGTGGTCATTAACAGCGTTAAACAAGAATCAAAGCCAAACTGCGCATTAATTATGTCATGTGTGTTGTGTGCAGGCTGTGTCGCTTTGCAGCCGCGGCGGCGAGCACCAGGACAGAGATCACATCACGATCACGTCAACGTCGGACGAGTCGCAGAAACTGCCACCGGCGGCGAAGTCGTCCTCCAGGTCGTCCACCAGCTTGGACCCACCGACGTCGAACCTCTGGATCCTGGCCCCTCGCCTGAGCACCTCCTCGTCCTTGTCGTCGAAGCCGACGCAGCCCCGCGCGCTGAACTCCCGCAGGCCCCGGCAGCCGGAGAGGATGGCGAGGAGCTGCTCCCTGGGCAGGTAGGAGCGGTCGAGGCAGAGGGAGCGGAGCCCGGGCAGGGAGCGCGCCAGCGCCGCGGCGTCCTGGGGCTTGACGGCCCCCGAGGTCTTGAGGCTGGCGAAGCCCGGGCAGTGCAGCGCCAGCTGCGCGGCGAGCGCCGGGAAGGACGAGGAGGAGGACGGCTTGGTGTCCAGCTCAAGGTGCTCCAGCAGCGGCCACCGCGGGATGAGGACCGGCAGGCGCGCCTCGTCGCCCGCCGTCAGCTGCGGGAGCGCCAGGCGCCGCAGCCGGGGGCACCTGCACGTGGGATGGGCATCGAAGCATGTGAGACGTGCGTCCGTGTGTGAGGTGACAAGACGCGTGTTCGTGTGATGGACACCGAAGCAGAGGCGCTTACTGGAGCGACATGTGGACGATCTCGTCGGCCGGGTCGGCGAGGAGCGGCGGGAGCGCGACGTCCTCGGCAGACCCGCGCGCGCGCGAGACGCAGAGCCTGAGGAAGCCCGCGAGGGAGAACCGGTGGACGGCGTAGAGGCGCGCGAAGGCGGCGGCGAGGGGGGCCCAGGGCATGAAGCGCGCGAGGTGGTCCCGGCGCAGGTCGAGCGCGCGCCACAGGGACGGGTCGGCGGCGGCGCGGCGCCAGCCCCGGCACACGAACGGGGCCGACGCCGCCAGGTCCTCGAGGTCGAGGCGCGCGAACACGTGCACCAGGCAGTCCGTCTCCATGTCCGCCCACGCCGCCGCCGTCTCCATGGCTTGTGCGGTCGAGGACTCGCGGAGGCGCAGCGGTGGAGTCGATGGGCGATTAGACTCTGCGACGAGAGAGAGAGACTAAGAGAGAGGCAACCGGCCGCCTTTATAAAGCTGCCGTGGTCGCTTCTTGTGCTTCTGCTTTTGGGGCCAGTGCACGTGCCGCGTCTCGCGAACCATTCTTTTTCATTTCCATTTCCATTTCCATTTCCATTTCCACTTTGTTTTCCTTTTCGTCCATTTCGCTTCATTACTATCGATCGGGATTTTTGGCCGTTGCCTCAGGCGTCCGCCGGTCAGCCCAGTATACCAATACGAGGACACGGTCACGCTAGGCCGCCTCTGGCCTCTGGTTTCGCCGATTGCGAAAGACAGTTTGTTCGCTGTCTACGTTTTCCTGCGGGGTAAGTTGAAAGGAAGAAGAGAAGGTTCTGATAATGTCTTGCACAGAATGGGTCGTTGCAGCGACACGCGCTGTACTGACTCTATGTGCTGTGCACTTGAAGAAAAGTCTCGCCAGAGCCCAGATGGTCGTCCATGGCCCATGGCCGGCCGGTCACGGCTGGCTGCTATCCTGCTGTTCGGTTCTGGTGACTCAAATTTAGAAGGTGTGTTTGAAAAATGTTGTATGAGGTGTTCGGATACTAATAAAAAAATAAATTATATAATCCGTTAGTACTCCACGAGATGAATTTTTTAAGCCTAATTAATCCGTCATTAGCATATGTTTACTGTAGCACCACATTGTCAAATCAGGGACTAATTAGGCTTAAAAGATTCGTCTCGCAAATTAGTCGCAAACTATATAATTAGTTTCGTAATTAGTCTATATTTAATATTTCATGCATATGTCCAAACATTCGATGAGACATCGACTAAAATTTAGGATGGGCAACCAAACACCACCTAACTAAAGTTTTGTTCCTGTGTTGCATTGTTTTTGGCGGCAAGCATCTGGTGTCCTACGTGATAAAAGGGTACCTCATAAGCTAAAAGGTAAGTTTTATAGGACAACGATTAGATCTGCTATGGTATATGGTGCAGAATGTTGGCCTACGAAAAGACGACATATTCAATAGATAAGTGTTGCAGAAATGCGTATGTTGCGTTGGATTTGCGGTCATACAAGAAGGGATCGAGTTCGGAACGATGATATACATGATAGATTAGGGGTAGCACCAATTGAAGAAAAAGCTTGTCCAACGCCGGTTGAAATGGTTTGGACATGTCCAACGGAGACCTCCAGAGACACCGGTGCATAGTGGAATCCTAAGCCAGGATAGTAACGTGAAGAGAGGCATAGAAAGACCGAAGTTTACTTGGGTAGAGGCAATAAAAGGAGACTTAAAAGGATGGAATATACTCAAAGACTTAGCCTTAGATAGGAGTGCTTGAAAAACAGCTATTCACGTGCCTGAACATTGATTACTTCTGCTGGGTTTTAACTCAGCCTACCCCAACTTATTTAGAACTTAAAAGCTTTGTTGTTATTGTTGTTGCTGCTGCCGCAACATTGTTTTTGGATCACCCAATAATTAAAAGTTCATGAATACTAGTACTCCTACTACTACCTTTTACTCCTAATATAGATGAGTTAACTTGATAACTAATTAATTGACTACTAACTGCACTGTAGTTGGGGCTGAAGTACAGTAAAATTTACTAGTTGTTCATTCATTAGTCTGCATGTTTAGATAGGCTATGTAACACCCTCGGTGTTACCGCTTAAACAACTTGCTAAACTATGTCATGAGCATCATGTTTATGTGTCAATGTATGTGATAAAGCGTGTAGATCAATTTCCGTAACTCAAAACGATCCACAAAAATGCAAAACGAAAGTTGATTCGATAGTCCATGTATATCAAGTAGGGTTTAAAACCAATTTTTATTAAGCAAAAATGCTATAGAACATATATGTGACACCTTAATAAAGTTTGAAGTGCAAACTTTGTAGATGACAATGAAATACTTGCTGAAGAAAAACAATGTTACTAGCTAGTATTTCTAATAGTCTACAAAAAACTTAGAAATTTCTAAGTCTGTCAACAGCTAGACATTGCTAGATTTAGCAATTTATTGTGGGAGATTGGGTTAAAGGGTGGTGTAGTGTTATAGATCGATTTGGTAGTCTCATATGCCATCTTGAGCATGACGAAGATGGTTTAGGTCCTAAAGCAACCGTTTGGTAGTGTTGAGTGCTTTAAAATTCGTGCGCGTCACTATCTCAAGTTGGTTGGCGCCGGGTGCGCGATCACCGCGCGGCCTCCACATGCCACGCACATGGTCGTGCCTCGCGCGATAGCTCTACGGCGCCGCGTTGGGTCGGTTAGGCCGCCTGGGTTTGGCCGAGGCCGGCCGTAGCGAGCCGTTGGCCCCGTACCCTGCTATCCTAACCCGCGCTGCCGCCATTGATGTCACCGTGGCCGCGCTGCCGCTGTCGTCGCGTCCGCCACTGCTGCCTCGCGTCGCGACGCTGCCGCTACCGTTGTGTCGCTCCCATACTTGTGTCTGCTTGCTGCATCGTGCTGCCCCCTCCCTGGCCCGGTTGGGTGCCGTTCGCACGTGGCCGTGCATGTCGCCGTCGCTTTGCCAATTATAGTGCTACGGCCGTGTGGGCCACGCCGGTCGGACGTCTGCGCTAGTCGGCTAGCGCCAGCGCATCCTGCCAAGGCGAGGATGAGCCGAGCCCACCGCCGTGCCCCGTTTCTCTCTTTCTTTCTCTATTTTCCGCTGCCGTCGAGTCACGTCACGGTGAGCCAGAGAGCGAGCACCTCTCATCAATTCCTCATGCTCGTGTCTCCGCCTTCATGTCCCTTCTCCAACTGCCCCCACCCCGCTTTGATTGCGGCTCAGTCGAGCTTCAATTTTGGAGCTTTGCCCGCCACTGTGCCGTTAAGGCCTGTCACCACCCGCGTCGTGGCCAACCTCCACCACTTTACCCCCGCATAAATTTCTCTGCACCACTAGCTTGCCTTGGCTCCCTCTCCACCATGCACACGTTAGTGGGAGCATTACCGCCACCCTGCTGTCGCTGACGCGGCCGAGTCCGCCGTGGTTCATCATCGTGCTCATCGTGCGCACGTGGCCAGCACTGCTCAGGTAGTCACCGGCCGAACCACCACTTTGGCCGGGTTCGTGGTGTGCCCCTAGTGCTTATCCCCTATCTCTACCATCCTATTTGCGTGGTGGCTCACCGGAACGCGGTTGCCGTCGTTGCAGGTCGCCCGCCGTCGGGGAGAGCCTGCTCTGCTTCATCCCCGTTCATGCCACCACCGCCCATCGTCGCGCATCGGTCTATAGGTGAGCATCAGTTCCCTAGCTAGGTTAGCATGGGTCCTGGGTGGCCGGCGTTGTCGCCAGTGCCATCGCTCGTCGCGTCGGAGCGCGCGGGGGAGGCTAAGGACCACGCCATTGTAAAGAGAAGAGAGTACAAGGGTCTTTTTGCATAGGTGCTGTCTCTAGGAATAGTAACGTGGACTGCGGGTTGTTTTATTCATTGTCCAAGGGCATTTTTACTAATATGCCAGCGCGCGCGGGATTCTCCCACCACGGGTCGCCTCGCGTTACAGGCTGACCTCGCATGGGCCACGCGAGAGAATACATTTTTCTTTTTCATAAGGAATTAGAAATAGTTTTCTAATGTAGTTTTTGAGCTAATCTTTGGTAAATCATATAGGTATCCAAAAATTATGAAACAAATTTTGTTAAGTTCGTAAAATTGTGCTCTATCTGTTATTGTATTTAGTTCGTATATTACATGTTGATACCAGGAGCTATTAAATCAATTGAGAGTGCTTAATATTATTAGGTTTATTATTGTAGGAATTTTTTTGGTAGATTGGTGGTAGCAAAAACCCTAAAATTTTTATAGCAGCATTGTGGTATTATTATGTGCTCACTATAATTTTTGTAGCCTTAGAATAGGCTAAGTACTAGGGTAGTTAGGTGATCCTTGTTGTAATATAAGTTAAATCGCTAATAAGAGTAAGATTACATTTGAGTTGCTAAGTTAATACTCCCTCCATCCTAGAAATAAGTTCGTTTTGGACATGATTTAGGATACCAAGGAGTGATTAATTAGAGTCTGTTTTTTCCTGTTTGCCCTTATTAAATAGGGTCTTGGGCATCCATTAGACAAGTATCCGTCTCAGTCCTACTGGCTACCGAGGTGCGCATTAGGTGAGTGGGCATGGGTTCGACTCCCCAATGGTGCGGCTATTTTTGCATGGTGCGGGTTAGACTCCTTGCATGCAGCGCCGCTCGCTCAGTCTATTTTTTGTTCGCAATGGATGTATACGAAGAGTCCGCAGGGATGTATACGAAGCCATACTAGTTAATGGCCGCACTTAATGGCTGCGCTGGCAACGAAGAGACCAGGGCAAAGTCGTCTAATCTCCGGCCGGGGCAATGGAAACGAACTGCTTTGTGAAAACGTTGAACACCCTCAGAACGAACTTATTTGTGGGATGGAGGGAGTACCTGTTAGATGAATCCATACCTATTTTTGTGGAAATGATAGGTAGTTAGTATCTTAACCATTAGAGCTAGCTTAGTGGCTTAGTAGATGTATTCTTATTTTAAGAATTGATGTTGCCTTAATATTAAAGTGTTGCATCATCATCGCATGCATGTAGAGAATGAGTTGACGGAGATCATGACTATTGGAGATCACGAGTTCGAGGAGGTGATCGAGGAGTACGAGGAGAAGATTCTCATGAAGAAGGAGGTCCTGGAGCCACCACTGACTGACTTAGCTGACACCGCGTCTGTCTAAGACAAGCCCCGGTGCATAACCCTTATTTTAAATGATCACTGGATATATATATATATATATATATATATATATATATATATATAGAGAGAGAGAGAGAGAGAGAGAGAACTACTACCATGTAGCTGGCTATAAAATAATTTAGTCTGTAACCACTTTGAGTTACGATAATTACTATGTTAATTTACGAGATTATAGTAACTTCTTACTAAGTGGTTTACTATAACGTTATGGTAAATATCCACATGTGTTATAGTAACCCAACTATCGTAAATATATATTGACATTATCGTAAATTAGTATATAAAATTATCATAAATGTAGGTGGCTACAGAATAACTTATTTTGTAGCTGGCTACTGAATATACTCTTCATATATATATATATATATATATATATATATGTGTGTGTGTGTGTGTGTGATGTGTATTTACGTATAGGATTTATATTGAAACTACATGCATAGATAAACCTACCATGAGTTCTACTAGCATAGGTCGAGTAACTGCTATGCTTAGACTATCGATAGCATGAGTAACATGTCGTTACTCATAATAGGTGATATTATTATAACTCTCATGATAAAATGGTGAAAGAAAATAGAGACCAGACAGGGATATGGTACAGGTATTGATGGGTGTAAGAGGTTGTGTCCCGCGGCCAACGAGGCATAGCTTGGTTACACTATTTTCTCTGTCAGTGTCGGTTAAGGACCATCCGTTGCATTGGATTCTAGTCAGATCACAGACTTATTATTCTGAGCACATACTTGCTTATGGGAGTGGGAAGGCTCATTGCTCTCTTATCGAGAGGTTCTGGCTCTTTTTGGACCGACTAATTGGAGGCGGGGATGGTGGAGGTCTAAGCACCACACTGAGTTCGGGACTCAGGAGTGGGGGCTTGGAGTCCAAGTTTAAACGGGGACCTAGACCCCTTGACAGGAGACTGGTGGGTTGGTCCTGCTTGTGTCTGGGGTACAAGCGGGACGTATGTTTTATAGTACCCAGCTAGGATACATTAGTTCGTGAATCGCCGTGTGATACAGTACGACTTGTCTATGATCTAGCACCGTAGTAAGAACTGGAAGATAAAAGGGAATGAATGAATCTGATTGCTCAACTCTTGCTTGAAAGTAGAACAGATGCGTACCTAGAATGGTTAGCTAATGAACTAATTATGACTGCTAATAAAACATATATATTAGGATTCACTGCTAGTAATGCTTTTCAAAAATAAAAAGGAAACCCAGCAAACCATAAAACTTATCATATCATTTGGAGTCGGGAAATTATTTCCACTAGTCGGGTAAGTCTTGCGAGTACATTGTGTACTCAGGGTTATTTACTCCTGTTGTAGGTGCAGCTTGAGAAGTAGCTGTTGTGTGGAGGATTTTTCTGGTGGGCACAGACGGATCCTTGTATCTTATCGTTAGATGTTTATTTCAATTCCGCTGTTTAAATTCCACGCTCTGAACTTGGTATTGTAATAATGTATTTTCGAGAACTCTGGTTGTATGAAATGGACTAAGTATTCTAAGCTTATTCTCATTATTAGATCATGGAGGAAAAACGTGGATTGTTTGAGTTCTCTCTTGGAGTGTGCTCAACGAAACTGTCTGATGTAGCTAACTTTCGGGGTACTTAGTGTCTAGTGGAAGACGAGCGCCTCTGAAAACGTATTATTTCGAGCGGTTCTGCCACAGGCTATGCCTGAAATTTAGCTGCTACGTACTCTTTTCGGATCAATCTCTAAGCCAGCCCCAAACACAGTGGATCCGTTCATGCCACCAATTGTTATTTTGTCATCTGAGTGCAAAGTGATCTAAACACATCGATCAGTACTACATGACGTTGTTGGAAGTGGGAACACATGAAACATCTAGCACGACGACGCAGATTGGATTGGTGGATTATATTGCATGCCAACCTCGGTTCCCTCGTGTAGTAGTAGGTACATCTTACATTAGGGCCTCGTTTAGATGCTGAAAAAATTTCAAACCGATAAATAGTACCACTTTCGTCTTATTTGACAAATATTGTCCAATCGTGGACCAGCTAGGCTCAAAAGATTCATCTCGTGATTTCCAACTAAACTGTGTAATTAGTTATTTTTTTTACCTACATTTAATACTCCACGCAAGCGGCTAAAAATTGATGTGATGGAGAAAGAGTGAAAAAACTTAGAATTTTGGTGGCATCTAAACAAGGCCTAGGCACGCCAAAAGCAGCAGCTTATGCGTAGGCCATCCGGTGATCTGGACCGGACAAGGCGGCGAACTGAAGAAATATGAACGCAGAGGGGGATTCCGGATTCGGTTGGTGTTGGTCCATGCAGGTCTACAGTCCGTTCCTGGATGCGTACGTACGTCTCGCGTGTACACAACGACTCCAGGGAAAAGCATGCTTTGATTGATTGGTTGGCTGGTCGATATGTATAATAAATACTTCGTCCGTTTCAAATTATAAATCGCTTTGATTTTTTTTTTACATTCATTTTGATATGCACCTAAATAAATAATATGTCTAAATACATAGCAAAATAAAGTCAAAGCTACTTATAATTTAGAACGGAGAGATAAATGGTTGTTCGTCGTCTTACTTTACAACACCAGGGACAACCAAAAAAAAAAACTTCCGAAAAACACGTACACCACGCACATATATACTCTCGCTTTTATAGCAGGTTAGTGTATCAGAGACAGTTTTGTGGTACTTCGTTATTATTTTGTCATTGCTTAGCAAAGTTCCACGGACGACAAACAAATTTGGTTCCAGACCAAGCAAACTGTGACCACATCCTTACATTAAATTCTAGGGCAGTGGACACATGCATGGAGTATTAAATATAGACTAAAAAAATAACTAATTACACAGATTGCGACGAATTTGCGAGACGAAATTTTTAAGCCTAATTAGTCCATAATTTAACAATGTGTCGCTATAGTAAACATGTGCTAATGATGGATTAATTAGGCTTAATAAATTCATCTCGTAGATTACTGAGGACTTCTATAATTTGTTTTATTATTACTATCCGAACACTCCTATATGACAACCGACGTGATATATCTAAACTTTACTCCCTGGATTTAAACACCAGCATAGGGACCCAAGGAACTGATGATGATACGGCTAGCCTGAAACCAGAAATAGCAACAGCATGCTTCAAGGAGAATGAGCTAGCAGCTAGCATTACACATTCTGACGACGTACGTACGCCTGCAGTGCAGATCAACACGTAATATCTAGGTTCGGTTATTACGGTGGATCGTTAATTAGCTTTGAAATTAAACCAGACTTATTCTGCAGCATGTAAGCAGCCTGTTCGCTGGTTGGTTTTAGTTAGAGTTTATCAGCCATCCAACAGTATTTTCTTCTCACAACAAATCAGCACCAGTCGGACTTATCTAACCCAGAAACCAACCAGCAAACAGACCGAATAATTATATAAAATATTAAATTCCTGATAGCAGTCTACAAAACGCCCCGCCGCACGGCGCCAATAGGAGGAATAGGAATTGGCCCGTGTCTATTTGTTGAGCGAACCCCATCGATCGTTCCTAGGTTTGGACTTAGGAGTACGTAACGTACACGTTTCGACGAAGCACCCCATGGCTGTCTGCCTGTCTCTATTTAATCCTTCCGATCTATTTTTATTTTTACTCGTAGCCTCGCCTGGTGGTAGGTGGTAGCCGGCCTGGTAGTAGCAGGTGCAGGCATATACTACAAGGTCTGGTAGGCCAATAAGCAGGCGTTCAACGCTGGCGGCATGCATCACGCATCGCTGAATTCTCATTGCTTGACTCACCACGGACTCACGGAGGAAAAAGAACAAAGGTTACGGTCTTCAAAGGCGGAAAGGACGTCGCAATTGGTCGGTACACGTACCAAAGTCCGGCCCGGCCGGTCCCTGGAGTACGAACAAGCAGTGACCATTTCCCGTGTTAATTAATTATTCGTTCCATTTCAAATATGTGTGAACCCATGGAACAAAATGCCAAAGGGGGATGAACTCTTTTTAACCTAAAAAGGGAGAACATTGGTCTATATATAATGCTGCTATAACAAAATGGTTCTGTACGGCCGGTGTATTTAATTTTTATTTTTATATACAGTATATACAGTATATACTACTAATGGAGAACAAGCATATCCACGATAATATATACTCCCACCATCCCGCAAAAAGAGTACCGTTCTCACTTATCAAATATTTTCAACTTTGATCAAATATATATAATAGATTATTGATATTTATGATACATAAGTCAAAAAATATTTTCATAATTAACTTATTTAGATGTACAAATTGTCGATTCTAAAAAAGATATAAATTATTGATAATATTTTTTATAAAACTAGTCAAATTTAATATAGTTTGACCCGCACAAAATACGATGCAAGTTCCTTTTTTAGGCGGAGAGGGAGTAGTAGTTCCTAGTATTCACTACTAGAGAACAGATTTTAGAACGATGTCCCAATTTAGCATTAGCCTCGGTATTTTTTGTCTCCGGGACTAAAGGACCCTTTAGTCCCGGTTGGTAACCAACCGGGACTAAAGGTCCCTGCCCAACGGTCGTCCGCGGGACAGGGATCTTTAGTCCTGGTTGGTAATACCAGCCGGGACTAAATCTTTTAGTTCCGGTTTGGGTGATGCTCCGGGAATAAAAATTAATCTTTAGTCCCGGTTTGGCCCCCTAACCGGGACTAATTATCCCGGCCTATAATACAGCTCATTTCTTCCTCCCCGAGCTCGAGCCATTCCATTCAAACTCACTGCCTCTGTTCTTCAGCTTGCTGTTGTTCTTGCTCTCTCCCCCTCCATTGGTGTTGCTCTTCGATTTTGGAGGTAACAAACTTAATCCTCTTATGTTTTATCAGTAGCTTGTCTCATTTTGCGATGTAGATGCATCTGTAACTTTATATGTTGGACTTTATTACGATTTTATATGTCATTTTTAGCTCAAAATCACATGATGATTTGCATATATGTTTGGATAAACAAAAGTTAAATTAGTTCATCAAAATCACGCCTCGCTCGTCCTCGCTGGAGCACGCGCCATCCTCGTCCCCGACGGCTTATGTGATCTTAGAATTAATTTTTCCATGAGATGAAAACTTAGAAAATAGTTAGAAAATTGTAGAAAATCCGTACTAGTTGAACTTGCGGACCGTGTTCAGCTCGGCCAATATGTTCTCTGCTGAGCGGTAACGGATGTCAAGGAGGAGCTTTGATTCTACGAGGGAGAGCGGCAACGGTCGTGGAAGACCGTGTTCCCTTTCTCGTAGAATCGGAGCTCTTCCTTGGCCAAGTACGGTGCCGTCCGGTAGAGAAATGCTGGCCGAGATGATCACGTAAGCAATGTCAACTAGTACGGATGGTTATTTATTGAAACATGTTTTTGAGCTATAATTTGATGGATATTTGATAACTTCAGACCTACAAATGTCATCTACAAATGTTACTATCCTCGGCAACCTAAACGCCCGCGAGCTCGCCGATATCGAGCAGGTCACTTACAATTATTTTTTCCATGAAATGAAATACTTAGAAATAATGCCTTTTATTTTTTAGAATTAATTTTTCCATGAAATAAAAAACTTAGAAAATAGTTAGAAAATTATAGAAAAGCCGTACTAGTTGAACTTGCGGACCGTGTTCAGCTCGGTGAGCATGTTCTCTGCCGAGCGGTAACGGACATCAAGGAGGAGCTTTGATTCTACGAGGGAGAGCGGCAACGGTCGTGGAAGACCGTGTTGCCTTCCTCGTAGAATCGGAGCTCTTCCTTGGCTAAGTACGGTGCCGTCCGGTGGAGAAATGCTCGCCGAGATGATCACGTAAGCAAGGTCAACTAGTACGGATGGTTATTTATTAAAACATGTGAAATCCGTACTAGTTTTGTTTAAATATATCATTTTAGAAAATGTGAAATTTACACTAGTTTGCAAAAATAAGTATAGAAAGTAGATGACAACTGGTACCGGATCTTCGGCCTCTCGTTCGGTTGCGAAACGAATGAGGCCAGAACTCCCTCTCATTATCTGCGGCAAGTGTAAGCAGAAGATTATGATGGAGTACCAAGTCAAGAGACAGGGACCCAACAAGGGTCGTGTTTTCTACAAGTGCCCGGATCGCGATGTGAGTTTCTTATGCATTTTATTATTATGGCTAATTGACCTGCTTTTCTTGAATATTTTTGACTAAATATTTTTTGGCTTTAATTTCAGTGGGAGGGCAATGGATGCGATGGTTGGTACTGGGAGGAAGATTATGCTACATACGTGCAGAATTTGGGTGCGCTTGAGGTGCGACTGCTGATGATGAGGCAGTGAGCCAGCAGAAGAAGCTTATTGATATTCAACAGAAGAATGATTTGACTGTTTTAGTTGCGTACGATCATAAAATAATTATGTTACTGAAGTGCATTGTAGTTTTAGTTTGTTTAGTGATAGTTGGGATTACTTACGTTGTAGCCAGGCTTAGTTAATTAATCAACCGTGTGTGTGTCATCTATGTTGTGTAATAAAATACTTAATTATGTTTAAGGTTTTCATAATTTATCGTGTAATGCAGATTATGTCACGCCATTGGATGTATAATGCCGATCGCCGCTCCCAAGACTTTATTGAGGGCGTGCACTATTTCTTAGGTGTGGCCGAGGCAAATAAGCGGGATGGTTTCATGTGATGTCCATGTGCCATATGTAAGAATTTAAAGGAATATTCAAGCTCAATGAGTCTTCATTCACATTTGCTTAAGTCAGGTTTCATGTCAAACTATATATGTTGGACTAAGCATGGAGAAAGCGGGGTCATGATGGAATAAGGTGAAGGAGAAGATTTAGACATTGATGACATTATTGCTCAGTATGGTGCCTTTGATGATACTACAATGGGGAGAGATAAAGAAGAGGTAGCGGCAGAAGATGATCTCGGTGATGCTCTTGGCGATGCCATTCGTGATGCACAACAAGAATGCGAAAGTAAAAAAGAGAAAGTTAAGTTCGAGCGCATGCTTGAGGATCATAGGAAGTTGCTATACCCGACGGTCGAAGAGGGGCAAAAAAAGCTGGGTACAACACTGGAATTGCTACAGCGGAAGGCAAAGAATGGTGTATCCGACAAGGCATTTAGGAATTTATTGAACCTCAGAAAGAAGATGCTTACAAAGCAAAAAAGGTTGTCTACCCTTTGGGATTAAAAATCTAGAAGATACATGCATGTCCTAATGACTGCATCCTCTACCATGGCAATGAATACGAGAATTTGGATGAATGCCCGGTATGTAAAGCAGTGCGGTATAAGATCAGGCGCGATGATCCTGGTGACGTCGAGGGTGAACAACGTCCTAGAAAGAAAATCGCTGCCAAGGTTATGTGGTATGCTCCTATAATACCACGCTTAAAACGTTTATTCAGAAATAAAGACCATACAAAGTTATTGCGGTGGCATAAAGAAGACCGTAAGGTAGATAATATGCTGAGACACCCAGCTGATGGGTCCCAGTGGAGAGAGATAGACAGGGAATTTCTAGAGTTTGCAAATGAGGCTAGAAACTTAAGGTTCGCCTTAAGTACAGATGGTATGAATCCTTTTAGGGAGCAGAGCACTAGTCATAGCACTTGGCCAGTTACTCTATGTATCTACAATCTTTCTCCATGGTTATGCATGAAGCGGAAGTTCATTATGATGCTGATCCTCATCCAAGGTTTGAGGTAACCTGGCAACGACATTGATGTCTATCTGAAGCCATTAGTTGAAGAACTTCTAGTTTTATGGAACAAACCAGGTGTACGTGTCTGGGATGAGTACAAACAAGAACACTTTGACCTACGAGCAATGTTGTTCGTAACAATCAATGATTGGCCTGCTTTAAGTAATCTTTCAGGTCAGACAAACAAAGGATATAATGCATGCACATATTGTTTTGATGACCTTGACAGTATATATTTGAAAAGATATCGAAAGGTTGTGTACCTTGGCCATCGTCGATTCCTTCCTTTGAATCACCAAGTAAGAAAGAAAGATAAGCATTTTAAAGGTAAGCCAGACCACCGGAAAAAGCCTCATAACCGAACCGGAGAAGATGTACTCACAATGGTCAAGGATGTGAAAGTAGTATTTGGAAAGGGACAAGGCAGCGAATCTGTTCCCAAAGATGCTAAGGGACACGCACCCATGTGGAAGAAGAAGTCCATCTTTTGGGAGCTACCCTATTGGCAAGTCCTAGAGGTCCGCAACGCAATCGACGTGATGCACCTGACAAAGAATCTTTGTGTGAACCTATTAGGATTCATGGGTGTGTACGGGAAGCCAAAGGATTTACTTGAAGCATGCCAGGACTTGCAGGGCATGAAAGAACGAGACAACCTTCATCCAGAGAAGACAGATGATGGACGACATTACTTAAGTCCTGCTAGCTACACGCTTAGCAAAGAAGAGAGCGACAACATATTCGAATGTCTAAGCAGCATCAAGGTCCCATCGGGATTCTCCTCCAATATAAAGGGTATAATAAATGTGCCAGAGAAGAAATTCCTAAACTTAAAGTCCCACGACTACCACATGCTTATGATGTAATTGCTTCCAGTTGCTTTAAGAGGAATTCTACCTCCACATGTACGTCTAGCCACCGTGAAGCTATGTGCATTCCTCAATGCAATTTCTCATAAGGCAATCAATCCAGTGGAACTAGCTACTCTACAGAATGATGTGGTTCAATATCTTGTCAGCTTTGAGTTGGTGTTCCCTCCATTCTTCTTTAATATCATAACACACCTCCTAGTTCATTTGGTGAAGAAGATTAGTATTCTTGGACCTATGTTCTTACATAACATGTTCCCCTTCGAGAGGTTTATGTGAGTCTTGAAGAAATATGTGAAAGTCTGTTTTAAGCCTGAAGAAAGCATCACCTAGGGCTATGGAACAGAGGAGGTCATTGAGTTCTGTATTGACTTTATTCCTGACCTTGCTCCGATTGGCGTTCCCGAATCGCGACACGAGGGGAGACTCAGTAGTAAAGGAACTTTAGGGAAGAAAACATATATTGGTATGGAAGACGATTATTTCAATAAAGCACACTACACAGTTCTTCAGAACTCATCATTGGTGCATCCGTACATCGAGATACATAAGGAGTTCTTACGATCTAAGTTTCCAGGGAAGACTGAAGCTTGGATTAGGCGTCAGCACATGGAAAGTTTCAGTGGTTGGTTGCGAAAAGAATGTCAAGGCGATGACAATATTGATGAGCAACTATATTTGTTGGCTAGGCAACCATCATGGCATATCCTCACGTACCAAGGGTATGAGATAAATGGGAATACATTTTACATAGTTGTCCAAGATAAAAGGAACACCAATCAAAATAGTGGTGTTCGCATAAATGGCACAGATCCAAATGAGAATATACAAACATATTATGGCCGCATAGAAGATATATGGGAACTAGACTACGCACCTAATTTTAAAGTCCCTTTGTTTCGGTACTAATGGGTGAAGCTGATCGGAGGAGGGGTAACAGTCGACAAAGAGTATGGAATGACAACAGTGGACCTCAACAATATTGGGTACAAAGACGAACCATTTGTCCTTGCTGCCGATGTGAGTCAGTTGTTCTATGTGAAAGACATGTCTACAAAATCAAAGAGAGGAAAAAACGAAGACATCAACTCAATGATCAATGAGCCAAAGCGCCACATAGTTCTTTCTAGGAAAATAAATATAGTGGGAATTAAAGACAAGTCAGACATGTCAGAAGATTATAAAAGAAATGTCCGAATTCCACCCTTCATAGTGAATAAAGATCCAAGCATCATGTTAAATGATGAAGACACTCCATGGTTACGACAAGATCATAACCAAGGGTCATACGTCAAGAAAAAATTCACTGTTGTGTCCGCATGATACAACGATGCAAATCCTAGATTGTCTCCAATTAAAAAGTTTTGAATACCAAGCTTGTTCAGCTCATCAAGATATACAATCCTTATATAGGCTATTTTTCATTTGAGAAAGTTTGAACAAAATGTAGTTCAAATTTCACAAGTGTGTGACATAGTTTTAGAAAGTCTATATGAGAATCAAGAATTTGTGACTAGTGTTTGATAAAACTTTCTCAAATGGGAAAATGAGCTATGTAACAATTGTAGATCTTGCTGAGATGATCAAACTTGGTATTCAGAGATTTCTCATCTGAGGTCATTTAGTGTCTCATTTGAGCAAGTTTGACCAAGTCAAATTTGGTCAAATGAAAAAACAACACTTTGACTCTAGTATTCTAAACTCTAAATGACTTCAAATTGAAAAGTTTTGAGTACCAAGTTTGTTAAAATCATCAAGATCTACAATTGTTGTTTTGGTCAACTTTCCATTTGAGATAGTTTGGATGGTTCAAATTTGTGATTTTTAAATTTTAATGCCTACAAACTAGTTTTCGAAATCCTAGATTGTCTCCAATTGAAAAGTTTTGAATACCAAGTTTGTTCAGCTCATCAAGATATACAATCCTTGTATTGGCCATTTTTTCATTTGAGAAAGTTTGAACAAAATGTAGTTCAAATTTCACAAGTGTGACATAGTTTTAGAAAGTCTATGAGAATTAAGAATTTGTGACTAGTGTTTGATAAAACTTTCTCAAATGGGAAAATGAGCTATGTAACAATTGTAGATCTTGCTGAGATGATCAAACTTGGTATTCAGAGATTTTTCATCTGAGGTCATTTAGTGTCTCATTTGAGCAAATTTGACCAAGTCAAATTTGGTCAAATGAAAAAACAACACTTTGACTCTAGTATTCTGAACTCTAAATGACTTCAAATAGAAAAGTTTTGAGTACCAAGTTTGTTAAAATCATCAAGATCTACAATTGTTGTTTTGGTCAACTTTCCATTTGAGATAGTTTGGACGGTTTAAATTTGTGATTTTTAAATTTTGACGTCTACAAACTAGTTTTCGGAACCCTAGATTGTCTCCAGTTGAAAAGTTTTGAATACCAAGTTTATTCAGCTCATCAAGATATACAATCCTTATATAGGCCATTTTTTCATTTGAGAAAGTTTGAACAAAATGTAGTTCAAATTTCACAAGTGTATGGCATAGTTTTAGAAAGTCTATATGAGAATCAAGAATTTGTGACTAGTGTTTGATAAAACTTTCTCAAATGGGAAAATGAGCTATGTAACAATTGTAGATCTTGCTGAGATGATCAAACTTGGTATTCAGAAATTTTTCATCTGAGGTCATTTAGTGTCTCATTTGAGCAGCTCATCAAGATCTACAATCCTTAATGAAAAAACAACACTTTGGCGGGCTGCAAAAATTTCAGGCCTTCAGTCCCGGCCTAGGCCAGGAACTGGGACTAAAGGGTGGGCGGAATTACCCGCCCAAAAATACCTTTAGTCCCGGCTGGTAACACCAACCGGGACTAAAGATCCTTTAGTCCCGGCTGGTAAGCCGAGCCGGGACTAAAGGGTTGGACCTTTAGTCTCGGTTCGGCTTACCAGCTGGGACTAAAGGATCTTTAGTCCCGGTTGGTGTTACAAGCTAGGACTAAAGGGTCCCGGCCTATATATATCGACCGGTTCATCTTCTACTTTTCGATCTACTACGTCGATCTCGTCGTCTCTGCCGCGCCCGCGCCGCCGTCATCAATCATCTACCCCCACCCGGCCTCGATCTCGTCGTCTTTGCCGCGCCCGCGCCGCCGTCGTCGTCGAGCCCCGCCCGGCGGCCGTCGAGTCTCCGCCGTACGTCGTCCTCGCGCGGCTCTGCTCGGCCCCGTGGCCGACCAGCACGCCTAGCCACCATGCATGGCCGGCTAGCCTGTTTTAGATAGTTTTTTAGATACTTTTTAGATAGTTTTTTAGGTAGTGTTTGATATATATGTTAGATTTAAATGTATTAAAATTTAATTAGTAGTTTATTATTCTTAGTTTTTAGATAGTTTTTGATATATGTTAATTAGATTTAAATGTATTAAAATTTAATTAGTACTTTATTTAGATAGTTTTTTAGATAGTTTTTATTATAGTTTTTGATATATTTAGTAATTATTATTCTAGCTCTCTCTCTATATGTGTTAGATTTAATTTTGATTTAGTAATTCTATCTATGTATATATGTTAGGTTTAATTAGATTTAGTAATTAATTCTATCTAGAGATTCTATATGTATACATATATATGTACTTAATTATTTCTATGTGTATATATACATGTACTTAATTATTTCCATGTGTTATTATATTTAATTGGATTTAGTACTTTGCTGATTATGAGGATATCCTAAATATGCCGGTGGTTGAAGATCAACAAATTATCGCGCAAGAAAATACTGGCGAGGTATATTCGATTATCTATCATCTCTTATAGATGCATGCGTACGTATATTTGTTGTTAATCATTGTGTTTCTACTCATGTAGCTAGTCTCTGGATCTACATCAACCACCGGCAAGAGTAGGAAAGTCCGAGGGCCAAAAAAGCCATTAGAGGGCCGTTTTATAATATCAGAATTCGACACCGACACCGGCAAACCATTGGGACCACATGCTTAGACATATGTCAATCAATGTGGGTTCATTGTAAGGGATAGGATCCTAGTTAGTGCTCATGAATGGAAGTAGAAGATATCCGCTCCTAATGTTAGTTTTGTATCTGATCGTGACAAGAACCTAGCTTGGAGAGATATCACTCAGCATTTCACATTACAAGCAGATGATGCTTTGAAGGAGCTAGTGAGGGATTGGACGATGAAGAAGATGACAACATTGTTCCAGAGTTGGAGGAAGACATTGTATAAAAAGTTTATCTTGAAGAATGAAACGCTGAATTTCAATGCTAAGGCGTTTGTCAAGTTGGAGTCCCATTGGGATGACTTCGTACAATACAAGATATCTCAAGAGAGTGAGGAACGCGTGATGAGGAATCAGCAGAATGCCCGACAGAAGTAATACCATCATCGCATGGGATCAGGTGGTTATAGAAGTGCTATTCCCAAGTGGCAGAACCTAGAAGTAGAGATTACTGCTAAGGGAATCATACCTAAAACAATAGAGAAGAACTAGCCTCAACGCGCGAAGAATTGGTTCTACGCTCATGGGGGAAGCCTAGACCCAGACACTGGCAAGCTAATTTTCGGCCAAAAAATTGAGAGAGCAACACAGAGACTAGCTCGTGCTAGGGAAGAAGCTGATAGTTGTGTTTTCAAGCCCAACAGAGAAAAGGATGAATTGACATATGCCCTAGAGAATCCCAAACACAGTGGTCGAACAAGAGGCTATGGGGTGGTTCCGTGGCTACAAGCATTCCGAGCAGATAGGGATACCTACAGAAGTTGCCAGAGAAAGAAGAATGAGGAGGCAGACCGAATCCGTGTATTGGAGCAATTTGTTAATGAGTCATGACAAGTATTGCTTGAATCACGTGAATGAGAAAAATCTCTTGAGGCAAGAATGCAGGAGAAGATCAAGAGGCAAGTGTAGCTAGCAATGAGTCAAATGCAATCGACACCGGGAGTCACCATTAGCCCCGTTGGTCAGATGAAAAGCAGTTGTGCTTCCACGGAGCTGCTAGTTATTCAAGGTGATGCTAGGTTACGCTTCCCTGTTGATGACATTACTAAGCCTCTAACAACATGTGAGCTGCACATTCCAGATGGTAATAATGCATCAATCATGGTGGCTGGTGGGGTTGTATCTCCAATAGACCGAACGAAGATACCAAGAATCCATGGGTCAGTTATTCAACCTGGATATGCTAGCGTCTCGGTCGATAGAGTGCTCAAAGGTTACAGCAATGTTCCTCTTGACATTGAAGGCGGTGATGGGGAGAAGACACTAGGAGAAGCAGAGAAGACGTTTATTCAATGGCACAAACGCTTCATCATCATTCCTGGGGCGCCACCGCTTCCCCTACCTCACCCTAGGTACGAATGATAGTGAATGAAATATTATTTTTCCATTAATTTTATATTGGCTTTAAAAATAATTGACCCACAACTTGTTTTTGTAGCAGGGTCTCCCCCCAGCCTAGCCCAATCATTCATTCCCCATCTTATCACAGCGTCGCGGGGGGCGAGATGACTTCATCCCGACGATGATCTCCAACTCCTACACCGGCCCCATCGCCTCCACAATGATCTCCAACTCCTACACCGGCCCCACCGTCTCCACAACGATCTCCAACGCCTCCACGCTGGACTCCAACACCAGCCTCATCGCCTCCACGCCAGTCTCCAACACTGCCCCACCACCTCCACAGCGACGCACTACAAAGACGTCTAAGGTCCCGGCGGCAAAGAAGACCCCAAAAAAAAGAGTTATTTCTCAAGAAATACTTCCTGAAAAGACTGATGAGCAAATAGCAGCTGAAGAAGGCAAAAAAGTGAAAGATTTTTTTATAGATATCCAAAAGCAGAGACAAGTGAAGCTTAAGGAGAAGTCGTACTTTTACATACCACGAGATCAGCTAAGGCAGAAGGTCGAATCTCACAAGAAAAAGATGCTTGAAGTTCGTAAGCCACCGCCACTATCAGACTATAACCGCTCCCTCATGAAGTCACATGATGCACATAAGAAAAGGAAAAGAGCATCAGGGAAGGATGTCCCACAGCTCGGACAACAGAAGCAACCAATGCAAAATCTTGTTGTTGCTAATCAATATGGTTCCAACATAGAAGTCTATCGACCAGACAACTCTAGAGAAGTGTCGGTTCAAGACCTTAATGATTTTTTTGAACAAACTAGTTTAACCTTGGATCAAGTGACGGACAAAGCTCTAATCTAGAACCTGGAAGTTGATACCTAGAAGACTTATAAATTTGGCAAAAGTCTGTACAACCCTGTGGCTCTGAATGAATTGGGTATGTAAATGTACTTGCTCAACAAGTGGTACATGCAGGCGTGTGGTAGGGGTGAACAGTGGATCTTTGTCAGATTTAGAGACCATCATTACTTCCGTGGAGATGACATCTTACATATTAGTTTCGAAGAATTGCATCAACTATTCCACTTGGACGCTCTGGACAAATCAATCATTAGCTCCTTTTGTTTGTAAGTGATTCTTACTTTTATTTAATAAACTCACTTCCATGCGTATGTGTATATAATTATCCTCACATGTAACCTATATTTATATACAGATTCCAGATGTCAGAGCTCCAAAGAATACAAGACACCAGTGTTGGCTTCATTGATCCTTATATCGTATTCAAAACTGATATTATTGTCAAGGACCACTGGATATCTAAAGCACAGACGAATATCATGAAGTTCTTCGTGAAGCAGCATGACAAGACAACAATACTTTTCCCGTACAACTTTGAGTAAGTGTTAATAATAATGTAGTCTACATATTTTATGTAATATCAATACAACTTATATGTATGTACGTGTGTGTATAAACCAATGCAGGTTTCACTGGATACTCATTGTCATTGAGTTAAACTCAAGTCAGTTAGTAATCTTGGACTCATTGAGAAAAGAGCGAGCACTATACCAAGATATGATAGACATTATCCAGGGGTAATTTTGATCTCTCGCGCACAACTATTATTGAATAGACTTTGCCATAATTTATTAACGATCGTACATTATTGGTCGCACAGGGTTTGGAAAGAGTTTATTCGGCAACACCGCAAGGATTGCAAGGCACCACTTAATATAGTTGAAATACCAGTAAGTTGTACTATATATACTTCTCCACATGTTTAATTACTATATCATACTTCAATTTACGTGTGAGATGATGAGAATAATCTTCTTCTCGTACAGTGGTGTTTGTGGTAGGAACCAGGTAATAACTTGTGTGGATACTACGTTTGTGAATTTATCACTGCATACATAAGAAGAACTCCTGGAGATGTCCTCAGAGTACGTATATATTAATTTTTTATTTATTTTTAAATGAATATACATATATATATGTATTAATACTTTTTCTTTTATTTCAAATGCAAGACTGAATGGTTGAAACGAAGGGTCGTGCAAAAAGATTATCTGAAAGCAGTTCAAGAGTCAATAGCAGGATATCTTCTAGAAAAAGTGCTAAATCCCAACAGCGAGTTCTACTTTGATCTAAGGAACTACTGATGTAAATTAAATGTTTATTGATATCGTTATTTTCGAGAACAAGATTATGAAAGTGTTGTATATATACATATATATCTATAATATATATAGTTTCATACTTTATTCGAATATAATAATGCTCGAGATGAGAATTAGATGTAATTATATGCGTGCGTGTATTTATATTAGCAGCGTAGAATACATACATAAAAACATATTATATATTAAACAAATATGTGTAACTGAACTAAAAACAAATTAAACAAAAAAAAGAAAAAGAAAAGGAACCTTTAGTCCCGGTTGGGGTTACCAACCGGGACTAAAGGGTGCAGCCAGGTTTGCTCGGCTGGAGGGCCTTTAGTCCCGGTCGGGATTAAAGGTCCCTCTTTAGTCCCGGCTCGATGACCCGGGACTGAAGGTTCTACCTTTAGTCTCGGGATCGTTGTCCTGGCGCGGTAACCGAAACTAAAGGCCGTTACCGTCCGGAACAACAAGTCTATTCTGTAGTAGTGATTGTCGGATAGGACAAAATAAATTTCACAGGACATGTAACTCGAAAGAAAAAGGCTTTTCTGATTGATTGACGCTCAACTGTGCATAGAACTTTCTTCGTTTTGTTAGGCACAGAAAACTTTCCTCCTTCTGTAGCGGCTACTCTACATTTATTAAGTGCTTGTTTAGTTCTAAAAAATTTTCCTAAAAAGTGCTACAGTACCCATCACATTGAATATTACAATACGTGCATTGAGCATTAAATGTAGACGAAAAAAAACTAATTGCACAGTTTGGTTGGAAATTGCGAGACGAACGTTTTGAGCATAATTAGTCCATGATTGAATAATAATTGCCAAATAAAAATAAAAGTGCTACAGTAGTCAAATTCTCAAAATTCACGAACTAAGCACAGGCTAATTAGTTGCCGTTTCTTGTCTGGTTGGTTCTGCTTCTGCGACAAGTATCCTAATAAGGCCCGGGATGTCAAAATCAGTGACAGGCAACTGAAAGGTAATTTATACTATAACATAAGAGAAAATAAGCTAAAAAATCAAACTAATTCTTGTTATGTTTTGTGTTAACCACCGGTAGAGAATAGAGCTTTACTCCCGGTGGAGAACCCCCTCTAGTCCCGGTTCCCCATCCGGGAGCAAGCATCCGGGACTAAAGGGGGTCCTTTAGTCCCGGGTTAGGAACCGGGACTAAAGAGGGACCGAGACTAAAGGTGCCTCCTGACATGCCACGATGGCCGGCACCCTTTAGTCCCGGTTGGTAATACAAACCAGGACTAAAGGTTTTTTTTTTCTTTTCTTTTCATTTTTTTGTTTTCTTTTCAAAATAGGTTTTCGAAGTCGTATTGTACGCTGCTAATTATACATTTATACGCGCGTATAGTATGTTTCGGTTCAAGCACAATAAACGTATTAAATCACACAATTCAAGCATATATATATATATATATATATATATATATATATATATATATATATATATATATATATATGCTTGCATGCATCATATATATATTTACATGCATGCATGCATATGTGTATTTTACATTATATTATTTCATGTGCATATATTACAAAAGATTGCATTACAGTTGTTGTGATATAACAAGTTTTCTCTCATCCTCTAGCTTGGCTTCAATGACAGTGTTGGGTCGAAGTAGAACTCGCCCTTGGAATCGATGACGTGCTCATTAAAAAATCCGGCTATAGACTCTTGAATTGCTTTGATTTAGTCTTGCCGTATGACCTTTTCCTCCAACCATCGAGCCTACGGGTTTGAATTAAAGGAAAATAAATTAATATATGTACATACACACACACACACAAATATATATATATATATATATATATATATATATATATATATATATAAAGACATAGTAACACAATCAATAATAATAATTAAATGAATATATAGTGTATTTTTAACGTACTTTGAGTCTCTCTGTAGGAGTTCTTTGGGAGACCACCTTGATAAACTTGCAAACATAGTAACCACAGTAGTTGTTCCCCTGTTCCTGCCTCAGACACCACTTTACGAGAAAAAGATTTGTCATCCAATCTGGTGATCCGGTGAAAGCTATATGTTTAATTAATAAAGATGATGTGATTTAGGGGACTTACTTTCAAAGGGATTACATTTAGTGGCGCTTTGTATTTTCCCATGTGTTGCTTCTCAATAAAGGTTTTCCAAACGCTGCCCAATAAAAAATTTGCCACGTCATCAGATATAGTTAATCATCTTGTTTGTGTGTATATATAGTTGCTATAGATACCGAAATTACCTCTGGATAATATCTATCATATCTTGGTAGTCTTGTTGTGGTTTTCTCATTGAGTCATAGATTATCAAGTGACTTTTCACCAGATCGATGTCCATCAATATCCAGTGATTGCTGCATGTGTTTATAGGATATAACGCATAACACTCATTAATTAACTAGAATCAACATATGAGCCATTAAGGATGATCGACATTATTAACACTCACTTGAAGTTGTAGGGAAAGAGTATATCCTTCTTGTGGCGTTGGTTTACTAAGAAGTTCATGAGGTTACTCTCTGACTCAGACTTCCAATTAGTCTTTGGAGTAACTGGGTCTTTGATTACTATATGGGGATCAACAAAACCAATTTCATTGCAGCCTTCCTTTCTGAGCTCTGTCATTGTAAATCTGCATATATATAGTACTTGTTAGGATAATTTATATGCATATACACACATATGATGAGTTTAATAATAGATCGAAAGAATTATTACTTACAGGCAATAGCAGCTAATGATAACTTTATCCAGAGAGGTCAGGTGGTATAGTTGATAAAATTCTGCAAAGTCAACATACATAACATCATCGCCACGGAACCAATGTTTATCTCTAATTCTGACACCAACACAGAAGTCTCCACCGGTAGACGCCTGCATGTACCACTTGTTTAGCAGGTACATTTGCGTCCCCAGATCATATAAGGCTTGAGGGTTGTATAGACTCTAGCCTAGTACAAATTTTTTCTTCCAAATATCAACCTCCGCCGCACTCTCAATGTTTCCATCACCAAACATCTGGTAAAGGTCGAGACCAGTCTCATCAATAAATTCACCAAGGTGATCCAAATCGACATCCGGAGGTATGTTTGCCTGATGCATTAATCCTAAATTCGAACCATATTCATTACCAACAACTAGCGGGGGGACTGATTGGTGCGATTGTTGTCCGAGTTGTGCAACTCCTTTCCCTGCCCGCTTCTTTTTCTATGCCGCCTCAATTGACTTGGTGAGAGTACGGTCATAGTCCGTTAACGTTGATTTGGATGGCTTACGAGATTCCCACTGTTGTTGCTGGTAAGAAGCCACCTTTTTTCTTAGAATATCTGGAGCTACGAAGAAGTACGGTTTCTCCGGGTTTCTCCTTGCTTCTTGATTCTTTTTAAGTTTGTCATAGAATCTGGACATATCTTTTTTATATGCATCAGTTACTTCTTTCTTCTCTTCAGATATTATTTTGGGAATAGCCATTGGTTTCACGGTGGCTTTCTTTGCTGGCAGGGACTGGTTCTTCGTTTGCGGGGCTAGCCTCTTGCTAGTACTTGGCTTCTTGGTAGGCGGGGGCGGGGGAGGCATTGGAGACCTCCTTAGAGGTGGTGGCAGCGGCGTTGGAGACCTCCTTGGAGGTGGCGGCTGCGGCGTTGGAGACCTCCTTGGAGATGGTGTGGATGCAGCCTCGCCTTCCAACACATTGTCATCGTAAAGAGCACTATGATGATCTGTCGATTGAACAATTGGATTTAGGTTGGGGGAGGATCTGCTACAAAAAAAGGAATGACATATTATTATGAGTAGATTGTTAATTATTTAAGCCAATATAAATTAATGATGTAGTGTTTTCATCCACACCTACGGTGAGGTAGTTCAGGAGGAGGTGGAGGCGACATCTCAGGAATGATGATGTAGCGCTTGCGCCATAGAATGAATGTCTTCTCTCCTTCTCCTAAAGTCTTCTCGCTATCACCTCCAGGAATGTCAAGAGGCAAATCACTAAAACCTTTTTTAGCTTTATCTACCGAGATGGTAGCATATCCTTCTTGGATTATATTCCCATGAATCCTTGGTGTCTTGGTTCGGTCGATAAGATTAACAAGACCGATAGCCACCTTGATTATGGAATTCCCCTTCGAAATGTGTAGCTCACACGATGTACAAGGTTTAGTGACATCATCCGTAGGGAAGCGCAATCCTATGTCCCCTTGATTTGGTATCTCTGTGGAAGCGCAGCTGCTTATCAACTGAACAGATTGGCTAATGTTGATTCCTGGCTCTGATGTCTGGTTGCTTGCACTAATTGCTATTTGCACTTGCCTTCTGATTTCCTCCTGCATTCTCGCTTCAAGGTTTTTTTCCTGCTCCTGTGCTTCACGCACCGCTTCCTCTAACCTCTGGAGCCGTTGTGCCTCTTCTTCCTTCTTTCTCTGACGGCTTCTATAGGAAGGTCTATCCTGAGGGAATCCATGCTCCCATGAGACACTTCCTTTGCCTCTAGTTCGGCCACCATGTTCAATAGTTCTGATGGCGTATGTCAGTTCATCCTTCTCTCTATTGGGCCTGAACGCACCACTAGCAGTAGCTCTCTGAGCATAAAACAATCTTTCTACTGCTTCTTGTAGTCTTGCGCCATAAACGCACTTTCCTGTCTCTTGGTCCAGTGTTCCCCCATGAGAGAAAAACCAATTCTTTGCACGCTCTCTCCACTCGAGTGATTCTGGTGTGATACCCTTGGTAAGAAGGTCTGCTTCCATTTTGTTCCACTTCTTAATGGCAGTCGGGTAGCCACCTGATCCCAAGTTATGGTGGTATGTCTTCTGTTGGGCATTACGTTGGTTCTTTATCACCCGACTCACACCCTCTTCCGACGTCTTGTACTATACAAACTCATCCCAATAGGGCCTCTGCTTTGAGATTGGGCCTAGGACAATAAAATCTGGTGCTATGTTCTTCTTGACATACGTCATGTATAGGTGTTTCTTCCAAGTCTGAAACTGGGTGGCCATCTTCTTCATTGCCCAATCCCTAACTCGCTCCTTCAATTCATCACCATCTATTATATCATCATAACCATCTGTTTGGAGCGTGAAATGTTCCAAGACATCATTCCAAATTAATGTCTTGTCACGATCAGAGACAAAACTAATATGAGGAGCATTGGTCTTCTTCTTCCATTCGTGGGTACTAATCGAGAGCCGGTCCCGTACAAGGTAACCACAATGGTGCACGAATTTCATTTTATTTGGCCCCTCGGTTCGCCTGTATCCACATTGAACTCCGAGATGATGAAGCGGCCCTCCAATGGCTTGTTGGGACCTCGAACATTTTTACTCTTCATTGTAGTTGTCGATGTCGATCCAGAGGGCTACAAAACATAAACATTATTTTTAATGTCATGAGCACACATAAGACATATGATAATATATATAGCTAATAATAAAAAATATATACTTGGCCAATATGTTGTTGCTCATTTTGTTCAAGAGCTAAGTACTGACTCCCGTCATCTGCATCCTCTTGCATGTTATTTTTAGCACCATCATCGCTGGCAACTTGAGTGCCAGTGTTGATCAAATTCATCATCAACTCTTCCTCATCCATGTTTCTCAGGTCGGCCATCTAGCTTCAAAAAACAAAACTAATATATAGTGCGTCAAATCTTTGCTTACATGCGTAAAATCTACGAACAATATGCATTATTAAATCTTGTGTTAGTACTAGGGTGAATTAGGGCTATACATAAACGGCCGAGGGCGAATTGCGTTGGTGACTAGGGCGAACCACGTCGGTGACATCAACAACGCGGTTCGCCCTAGTCACCGATGCAATTCATCCTAGTGTGATTGTTTAGCGTTAACGATAACGATAATACGAATGTTGATCGACTAGGCCATGAGAGAGGGCAGTGTGACAAGAGTGGCGGTGCTCCACTCCGTCGTATATATGTTTGTACACATGGGTGAACGAGGGCGGTGGTGCTCCACCGTATACATAGAAACGCATGAGCGAACGAGAGCGACGGTGCTCCACGACGTATATATACATGCATATGAATACAAATGACGTATATATACGTGTCGGCGCGGTGGCCGGTGTGCTGACGACGACGACGTGAGGCGGGCCAGAGCGGTGTCGGTGCATGATGTTGTGATCCTATGTACCATGTGAACCATGTAGTCATTCATCATATATCTTAAACTAAACATAGTCACTTTATTAACTACAATATATCTTATGCCGACACGTAATACGAATGTTGATCGACTAGGCCATGAGAGAGGGCGGTGTGACGAGAGTGGCGGTGCTCCACTCGGCCATATATATGTTTGTACACATGGGTGAATGAGGGCGGCGGTGCTCCGCCGTATACATAGAAACGCATGGGCGAACGAGGGCGGTGGTGCTCCACGACGTATATATACATGCATATGAATACAAATGACGTATATATATACGTGTCGGCGCGGTGGCTGGTGTGCTGACGACGACGATGTGAGGCGGGCCGGTGTGCTGACGACGACGACGTGAGGTGGGCTAGGGCGGTGTCGGTGCGTGATGTCGTGATGTTGCAAGTTTTAGCTAGCTAAGTTTTAGATAACTAAGTTTCAGCTAGCAAGTTTTAGATAACTAAGTTTCAGATACGTCTAGCTCCCATTCCGGCCAGCCGATGCTCTGATCCGCTGTCTCCTCCCTAATGTCATTGCCCCATGTGGAGAAGGAGCCAAGATGACGGCAGCAGCTGATGGCTCCTCCGCTATGGATGACAAGCAGCAAAAGACCCCAACCTTGCATGGGCCCTTACTGACGCCGTTTCACCATGCACGATGAAAGCCGAGAGAGAACTCACCTCGGGTGGGCGCGGTGGAGGGTCAGCCGGGCGCGCGTGGTGGAGGTCGTCGGCGTGAGGTCATCGGCGGTGGAGGGCTGCACGAGGCGAGGCACGGGCTCCGGTGTCACGGGGGCGGGCTGATGCGCAGGGGAAGACGAATCGGAGGCGGCGCGAGGAAGAAGAGAGAAAGGGCCGGCGGCGGTGTTCGACGAGGAAGAAGAGGAGGGGATCGATCTGCGCCAGGCACTGGTGGTTATATACTAGGGAGATTTACTCCCGGTGCCAGCCACCAACCGGGAGTAAAGGTCCTTTACTCCCGGTGCGTATTACCAACCGGGAGTAAATGTCCCTTTACTCCCGGTGCATGTTACCAATCGGGAGTAAAGGGTATACCTTTACTCCCGGTTGGTAACACGCACTGGGAGTAAAGGGTTTTTTTGGCGGGCCACGAAACTACAGCCCACCTTTACTCCCGGGTGGGCTTCCCACCCGGGAGTAAAGGTGGGCTGCAGTTTCGTTTCCCGCCTGTTTTGAGCAAAATTTTTTAATAGAAATATGGATTTTCTTGTTAAATACATAGTAAATTAAATAAAAGGCATAAAATTATTTTATTAAAAATATGGATTTTCTTTCTCTTTATTGCACATAGGAAAAATCTATAACCTAACTTTTTTATTTTTTGTTATAATTATAAAACATAATGTAACTAATATTTATTATTTCGTTAATGGAAAAATGTAGCGTTTAATTAAAATTATTAAAACTATTGGTTTTGGACTGGAAATTTGTTTTCACATCATTTTAACGTTAATATTTTAATTTTTCATCACTCAATATCCTAATTTAACTTTTCGAGAGAGAAATCCCACCAAATCAAACATTGATTTAATTTGAAACACGACATAATAAACATCTGAATTCACAATTATTACATAATATCTCAAACACACACTACATTAAATCACTATATCATCAAGTGGGTACAGCAGTGAACTTCTTCTTTATGTATGTCCCTTGGTTATGATCGTGGCGTAACCATGGAGTGTCCTCATCATTTACCAAAATGCTAGGGTCTTTGTTCACTTTGAAGGGCGGAATTCGGTCATACTTTTCATAATCTTCTGATATGTCCGACTTGTCCTCAATTCCCATGATTTCTCTTTTCCCTGAAAGAACTATGTGGCGCTTTGACTCTTTGGTTGAGTCATTATCGTTTTTCCCTCTTTTTGGTTTGGTAGACATATCATTGACATAGAACACCTGATTCATATCCTTGGCAAGGACGAATGGTTCGTCTTTGTACCCAATATTACTAAGGTCTACTATTGTCATTCCATACTCATTGTCTACTGTTACCCCGCCTCCGGTCACCTTGACCCATTGGCACTTGAACAATGGGATCTTCAAAGTAGGTGCATATTCTAGTTCCCATATTTCATCTATGCGGCCATAATATGTCTGCTTATTCCCATTCGGGTCTATGGCATCTATGCGGACACCACTATTTTGGTTGGTACTCCTTTTATCTTGGGCTACTGTGTAGAATATGTTCCCATTTATCTCGTACCCTTTGTATGTTACGATATGCCATGATGGTTGCATAGCCAATAAATACAGTTGCTCATGGATGCTCTCATCACCTTGACATTTTTTTCGCAACCAACCGCCGAAAGTTTTCATGTGCTTACGCGTAATCCAAGCTTCAGTCTTCCCTAGAAACTCGGATCGTAAGAGATCCTTGTGTGTCTCAATATACGGATCTACCAAAGAGGAGTTCTGTAGAACTGTGTAGTGCGCTTTATTAAAATAATCATCCTTCGTACCAATATATGTTTTCCTCCCTAGTGTCCCCTTTCCGCTTAGTCTCCCCTCATGTCTCGATTCAAGAACACCAATCGAGTCAAGGTTGGGAATAAAGTCAACATAGAACTCAATAACATCTTTTATTCCATAGCCCTTGGCGATGCTTCCTTCTGGACGAGCACGGTTGTGAACATATTTCTTCAGGATCCCCATGAATCTCTCTAAGGGGAACATGTTGTGTAGGAACACAGGACCGAGAATGAAAATCTCCTTGACTAGGTGAACTAGGAGGTGTGTCATGATATCAAAGAAGGAAGGAGGGAACACCAACTCAAAGCTGACGAGACATTGAACTACATCATTCTGTAGTTTAGCTAGATCAGTTGGATCAATTGCCTTCTGAGAAATTGCATTGAGGAATGCACATAGCTTCACAGTGGCTAGACGTACATCTGGAGGTAGAATTCCTCTTAATGCAACTGGAAGTAATTACGTCATGAGAACATGACAATCATAGGACTTTAAGTTACATAATTTCTTCTCTGGCACATTTATAATACCCTTTATATTCGAGGAGAATCTAGATGGTACCTTGATGTTGTTTAAGCATTCAAACATGATTTCCTTCTCCTCTTTGCTTAGAGTGTAGCTGGTAGGATGTAAGTAATGGCGTCCATCATCTGTCTTCTATGGATGTAGGTTGTCTCTTTCTCTCAAACAACGCAGGTCCTGTCGTGCTTCAAATGTGTCCTTAGGCTTTCCATACACACCCATGAAGCCTAGCAGGTTCACACAAAGATTCTTCGTCAGGTGCATCACGTCGATCGAGCTACGGACCTCTAGGACTTGCCAATAGGGTAGGTCCCAAAATATGGACTTCTTCTTCCACATGGGTGCGTGACCGTTAGCATCGTTCGGAATAGGTTGGCTACCATGTCCTTTTCCAAAGATGACTTTCACATCATTGACCATATCGAGTACATCCTCACCGGTTCAGTTGTGAGGCTTGGTCAGGTGGTCTGCCTTCCCTTTAACATGCTTGCCTTTCTTTCTTATGGGGTGATTTGTAGGAAGAAATCGACGATGGCCAAGATACACGACCTTTCAACATTTTTTCAAGAATACACCTCTAATATCACCGAAGCAGTGTGTGCATGCATTATATCCCTTGTTTGACTGTCCTAAAAGATTACTTAGAGCAGGCCAATCAATGATTGTTACGAACAACAATGCTCGCAGATCAAAGTGTTCCTGTTTGTACTCATCCCACACACGTACACCTTCTTTATTCCACAAAATGAGAAGTTCATCAATAAGTGGTCTCAGATACACATCAATGTCATTGCCAGGTTGCTTCGGGCCTTAGATGAGCACATGCATCATAATGAACTTTCGCTTCATGCATAACCAAGGAGAAAGGTTGTAGATACTTAGAGTAACAGGCCAAGTGCTATGACTACTGTTCTGCTCTCCAAAAGTATTGATACCATCTGTACTTAAAGCAAACCTTAAGTTTTTTGCGTCATTTGAAAATCCGGGAATTCTCTGTCGATTGCTCTCCACTGGGACCCATCAGTAGGGTGTCTCAACATATTATCTACCTTACGGTCTTCTTTGTGCCATCGCAACAATTTTGCATGTTCTTTGTTTCTGAACAGACGTTTCAAGCGTGGTATTATAGGAGCATACCACATAACCTTGGCAGGGATTTTCTTCCACGGACGTTCGCCCTCAACATCACCAGGGTCATCTTGCCTGATCTTATACCGCGATGCATGGCATACTGGGCATGCATCCAATTTCTCGTACTCTTTGCCATGGTACAAGATGCAGTCATTAGGACATGCATGTATCTTCTCGATTTCTAGCCCCATAGGACAGACAACTTGTTTTGCTTCGTAGGTAGTGGCGGACAATTCATTGTCCTTCGGAAGCATCTTCTTTTGGATTTTTAGTAACTCTCCAAATCCCTTGTCAGATACACTATTCTTTGCCTTCCATTGCAGCAATTCTAGTGTGGTTCCCAACTTTTTCTGCCCTACATCACAAGTTGGGTACAACAATTTCTTGTGATCTTCTATCATCCGCTCGAACTTGATCTTCTCCTTTTCACTTTCACATTCTCTTTGTGCGTCACGAATGACCTGACAAAGATCATCAATAGGCTCATCTTCTGTGGCTACCTCTTCTTTAGCTTCTCTCATTGCAGTATCATTGAAGCACGCACCATCGGGAATAATATCATTATCGTCCCATTGTTCTTCTTCACCTTCTTCCATTACAACGCCGGTTTCTCCGTGCTTCGTCCAACAAATATAGTTTGGCATGAAACCTGACTTGAACAAGTGTGAATGAAGAGTCCTTGAGCAAGGATATTCCATCGTATTCTTATATATGGCACATGGGCAGCACATGAAACCATCGCGTTTGTTTGCCTCGGCCGCACATAACAAAGAATGCACGTCGTCAATGAACTCTTGGGAGCGGCGATCAGCATTGTACATCCAATGCCAGCTCATCTGCATTACATGACATAAATACCATATTAAAACCTAGATCATAATTAATTATTTATACAACATGTGTGCCACCACAAAAGGTACAAATTTATGAAAGCATCGCTACAATGTAGACAATCCCAACTACTACTAAAAGAACTAAAGCTAAAATACATTTCAGGAGCACAAGGATTTTGCGACCAATCTCAACTAAAACAGACAGATCCCCCGATTGTGCAACATCTTTGGGCTTCTTTGGCTGGATCACTGCCTCATTAGCTGCTATATCTGCCTGTTGTGCAAGATATTTTTGCACGAGCTCAACATACTCTTCCTCCCAGTAGAAGCCTGAACATCGTCCACTGCCATCCCACTGAAATTAAAACAAAAAATTAGAACTTTAATCACAACCATCATAAAAATAGGTATAAACTAACCATAATCATTAAATACGATAAAATAACTCACATTGCGATCCGTACACTTGTAGAAGATACGATCCTTGTTGGGGCCCTCCTTCTTCACTCGGTACTCCATCACAATCTTCGTCTCATCACGACACTTGCCGCATGGAATGAGAGGGAGGCCCGGCCTAAGTCGCTTTGGAAACCCATGAGAGGCCGAGAACCCAGAAGCAGTTGCCATCTACTCTCTATACTCATTTTTTAATACACTATAAATTTCTCATTTTATAAACAAATAAAATTAAGAAACTATAAAATTATCTATATCTCTAAACAATGATATTTTTAATGGTCATTGTGTTCTCGTCTTTTACTACGACAGGTAAGTAATTCACATGATATTTCCACAAATTAACAGAAGAATGGGAGTGTACACATATAACAATCGATTATCGTTTATATTTATATATATACTATGTTTGGGTACGGTGATTGACAGACTACTGCGACGATATCGGGACATGTGAATAAATAACCATCCGTACTAGTTGACCTTGCTTACGTGATCATCTTGGCGAGCATTTCTCCACCGGACGGCACCGTACTTGGCCACGGAAGAGCTCCAATTCTACGAGGAAGGGAACACGGTCTTCCACGACCGTTGCCGCTCTCCCTCATAGAATCAAAGCTCCTCCTTGACATCCGTTACCACTCGGTAGAGAACATGCTCACCGAAATGAACACGGTCCGCTAGTTCAACTAGCTACTTTAACCTTCCTTCATGTAAATATGCAAGCTTGAAGTGATTTTGAGCTCAAATTGCTTACAAATGAAAAAAACCACAATAAAGAACCATATATATATATATATAGTGAACTTAAGCTCTCGGGCGGGCTCGGGGAGGAAGAAGACGGCTAGCAGGATTTATAGCTCAAAAACATGTTTTAATAAATAACCATCCGTACTAGTTGACCTTGCTTACGTGATCATCTCGGTGAGCATTTCTCCACCGTACGGCACCGTACTTGGTCAAGGAAGAGCTCTGATTCTACGAGGAAGGGAACACGGTCTTCCACGATCGTTGCCGCTCTCCCTCGTAGAATCAAAGCTCCTCCTTGATGTCCGTTACCGCTCGGCAGAGAACATGCTGGCCGAGCTGAACACGATCCGCAAGTTCAACTAGTACGGATTTTCTATAATTTTCTAACTATTTTCTAAGTTTTTCATTTCATAAAAAAGTTAAAATAAAATGTTTAGTCGCGGAGTCCATAGAAATGACCATATTTTGACCTAGCAATGCATTGTCAATTGTCATTGCGTTGCATTGCACCCCGGACCGGACTCCGGACAATAAAATACTATAGTCGATCGATGCCGTTCTTTGTCGTACAATCGCACGACGATGGCCGACGGACCCGTTCAACCACCAAATCTGTCAGGCTCGGCTGTTCGGGCGTATTGTCAAAAGAGAACGGATTTGCTTCCTATTGCATGGCCTTGCATTGCATCTGTCATACCAGTCGGAGGCACTAGTCCCTATACTCATTTTTAATACACTATAAATTTCTCATTTTATAAACAAATAAAATTAAAAACTCTAAAATTCTCTATATCTCTAAACAATGAAGTGTGCTATGCATGCTACAAATGAACGGTGAATACTAGTTTTTAATAGCTACTTTAACCTTCCTTCATGTAAATATGCAAGCTTGAAGTGATTTTGAGCTCAAATTGCTTACAAATGAAAAAACCCACAATAAAGAACCATATTATATATATAGTGAACAAAATGAGATAAGACAATGGTGAAAAATGAGAGTATGAGATTGGTAATCTTTACAACTGAAGAATCGACGGAGGAATCGAAGAAATCGACGAAGGAATCGAAGAATGGATGGAGGAACAATGGAGGGAGGAAGCAAGAACTAGTGCAGTGAGCTTCAAAATGTGCTGAGCTCGGGCTCGGGGAGGAAGGAGACGGCCGGGATATAAAGGGGGGACCTTTAGTCCCGGTTGGTGTCTCCAACCGGGACTAAAGGTCCCTCCCAACGGCTACTGTGCCAGACAGAGGTGGCAGGGACCTTTAGTCCCGGTTGGAGCCACCAACCGGGAGTAAAAGTCTACCATTAGTCCCGGTTGGTGGCTCCAACCGGGACTAAAGGTCCCTGCCACCTCTGTCTGGCGCAGTAGCCGTTGGGAGGGACATTTAGTCCCGGTTGGAGCCACCAAACGGGACTAAAGGTATCTCTAGTCCCGGGCGCAAAAAATGCCGGGACTAGAGCCCATTTTGGCCGAGGATCAAAGGTCTGTTCTCTACTAGAACACTCAGAATTATGGTAAATATACTTCCTCCGTCCCCAAATTTATTGGATCCCATCATTTAAAATTTGTCTCAAAAAATAAGATATTTGGGATATACTAGGACACTGTTAATTGAACACTAAGTGTTATATAGAGATCACATTGGGTTTGTACCTGATGAGCTATCACCCACCCATACCCATATCTATTAATTTTTTTTGTATCCACAAAGAAACCCATACCTATGTCTTGCTCCCCATAACCATGCTCATGCGAGTAGTGGATACCCATGAGTTGCTCGTGCCTAAGAAGAAATATAACATATGCATTAAACTATGACTACATGAGCAAATAATAGAACAACAAATATGTAACAAATGTAGCAGAAAAATTATATATATGTGGCTCCTTCTTATATGACACTATGTGTGCTAGTTAGGCCACATTTTGGAGTACATTAGATTGGGGGTGAATTTAAATTATAATAGTACAGAACCATACTCGTACCCACGAATCCAATAGGTAAGATTTTTTACCCATTAACATACTCATAGGTAAGTAATTAGTCTATACCCATGCCATAACAGATTAAAACCCATCAGGTTTTGGATCGCGGGTAGTCATTGACATCCTACTCTTATCCTTTGTTACCCACCCCTTCTCCCCCCCCCCCCCCCCCCCCCCCCCCCCAAATCAAGTGTCAATCGAAATATCTACAATCTACTTTGAGATTGCATCACGATGCACAGTAAAACGTTTTGTCAAACATTTCCATACTTGCATTGACTCCCCCTTCTTAGGGATCCTAACTCTTGAAAAGGTCTTCAATGATTAAGTCTTCACTTGCAATACTCGACTCCTCCATGACCCGCTTGATCTTGAGTCCTCGATTAATTCTCTTGACTTCTTGATTGACCTACATCTTCAATCTTGAGTTATTGGATCTTCTTGGCATCAACCATTAGGGATGTCTCCATTTTTCAAGCATCATGGCCCATCGTTAACACTTGATGTTCTAAACCATATGCTAGCCGCACATGCTAAGCTGTCCTCAACTTGCTTCTTCATCAATGCTTGAGGACACTTCTTTGTCTTCATGATTTCTGGCCTAACGTTATCCTGTTTCACCAAAACACACACGTTAGTCACTAAAGCAAAGCTGTCATGAACCACCAAAAACACTTACCTAAAGGGGCCTCGAAGCTCACATATACAACCCCATAATCGCTGCTGACGACAAAAACACCGACAAGACACACATTGAGGTGCAGTGCTGATGAAAAATATATAGAATAATAATCGGTAACTAAAGCCTATTCAACCAGACAAAGATAAGAAAGTATATAAAACAATGTTCTATTAGAATATGAACAGCTTAAGAGAGGGCAAAGGTAAGCAATTTTGATTATTTGTGGGTTCCAAATTTATCTTCAAATTGTTAACACTTAGTTCTCTTAAAATTACTAGCTCGTATAGGAGCATGGGTTGATAGAATTGTTACTTTAATTTTCTACGTGTCAAGTTTATATTCTGTGTACAAAATGTCACTTTGTTTGTGTGCTAGCTAGCTGAGGTCAATGTTTCTTGACCATTTGGACATATTATTGCACACGAGACCTAATAATTGAACGAGAAGAAACACGCACACCACACTTCTAGAAGGTATGTGGGTAGCTAGGGTAGGTGTTTCCCTGTTTTGCTAGCTAGACAAGTGAAAAAAAGAGGACCTACGAAATACGTGATGATGCATGTTTCTCCCGTGCATGTATGTTCCTACCGGATCAAAAGGGAGATCAACATAATCTCAGCCACAATGATCTCTCCCGTGAACACGTAAGAACAACCAATTCGTCAAATTCGCCCAACGGCGGCGAACCCACGCATTTGCCAAGCAGATAAATTAATTGTTGCCGAATTCTCCGGTAATCCGTAATAATAATGTTAATTAATAAGTACTGATGTTGTTTTTGTTGTACATATATAGAGAGAGTAAACATAAAGCTGTGGGTCTGGTCGTTTTATCTATTCCCAGTGAGAAACACCTTTGCGGACCTGTCTGGGCCAGATATCGATGTGGTCTCCAGGTCGCGCACGTCTTCTAGAAGCTTTGGTGTCTTGTTTGTTACGAGCTAGTGTGACGATGCATCCAATGCAACGTTATTTTCCTTCTAGACTAGAGTAATAAAATAAAGTGACAAATTCCATGGTTCCTTGCGGTGTTGGCGATCCATTTTTTTTTGCTGCCGGCCCCCTTTTTCGTACCAAAATTGACGATACGTGCAAAACTTCACCACTCGCCAATCGCCATCACAAGCTACAGAGCCCCTTCAACGTCAAAAAAAAAAAAAAAAAAAAAAAAAACTACAGAGCCCCTGACAAAATATATGGAAACGACGGAAGGATCTTAAGTTTTGCGCAACACAAGCGTACCTATTCTATTCCCTCCATACAAAAATACAGGTAAGTGGTCTTAATTTAGAATATAAAAACTAATTTTTATACTGTTGGCTAGAACTACTTCAGCAGTACTTTTCAGTGAACGAATATTGTGTTTCTCTTACTATAAATCAACATAAGTCAAATTTCAGCAAAACGATAACTAGCTGCATATATTGCCAGTCCAGTGTGAAAACTCTAAAATACTACTGCCTTATGTATACTATTCCGGCCAGTTTACTTATAACTGTTTGATCAAAATCAAAGTATACAAAGTCTGACCTTTCTAAACACGATACACCCACCTTGTATTTCTCAATGGAGGGATATGAATTTCCAAACGGCGATAAGACATTTCAAGAAGTGACTAGCTAGGACGGGCTGAGATGTTAGAGTCAACGTCACACCGTCCAACAGATTAGATATTTACTAGAAACGGGACGTACGTACAGCTTATTTGCAAGCATTTATTTAAAGTGTTTCATCTGTTTTAGACGTATGTTGCAAGTATTTTTTTATCTTGCATATGTTTCATACATATGTTGCAAAAATATGTTTCAAATGTTTCAACTGTTTCATTCTTATGTTGCAGTAAGTATTTTCATGTTGCAAGTGTTTTATCTAGATGTTGCATATGTTTCGCACATATGTTGCAAGTGTATGTTCTAAATATTTCATCTGCTTTAGACTTAAGTTGCGTTCAAGTGTTTCATGTTGTAAGTGTTTCGAGTTTTGGAGATATGTTCGGAGAGTCATGGGGGCACGGCTCGGGCGCTGGGGGAAGGAGCGCGGCAAGCCGAGGGCCGGCAGATGGGGTGCATGGCGCACCTGGAGTCCTGCGGACGGGGCGTGCTCGTCCTCATCCGGGCTCCCAAGTCCCGCCCACGCAGAGAGAGGAGGGGGCCATGGGGAAGGAGTGGCTAGCGTAGCCGGGGTGTGCATGTGGGGCGGGGCGAGGCGAGGCGGATGGGGGGAGGGGACAAACGTGCGCGTGCAGCAGTGATACGGCGCAACGGCAAGCGCGGGCGAGCAGACAGGGGCAGCAGCATGCGCGAGGTGTCCGGACGCGCTCATCTGCTCTGGAGCTCTGGGCGCTAAACATGCACCGGCGAGTAGCGAGTACCCTTGACTAGCCAACAGTACTACAAAAACCATTTGTAAAGGTGTCTCATTTTTTAAATAGAGATAGCTCAATATAAAACCGTCTCCATAAATGGTTTCCGAAACAAACCTATAGAAATAGATTTCTAGAGGCAGTTGGATCTAGATCTGTCTCTAGAAATCAATTTGTAGAGACGACTAGATTTAGAGCCATCTCTGAAAATAGGTGTAGCACAATAAAATTCATAATTTTTCAAACGAAGTAGGATGAAGACAAACTTTACATCAAAGTTATATATCTCAGCAAAATCACCATAATCACGCCAAACGCCACAAAAAGAGAAACATTTCACGAAGAATTACTTGGAACCGATTCTCATTTTTGTACCTGTCTAGAGAAACACCTAAAAATTCGTTTCTTCTGTTTGTAGCTCTTGTTTCAAGGCAAGCTAGTCAAACAGTTTCACAAAGTTATTCTGATTTATCAGAGAAACATTTTTGAGAGAGAATCTGGAATCCTACCGAGCACAACCTCAGTCGAGAACGACATCCGAGGGAAGACAAACCTGCATGGTATGATGTAGTGTGGATAGAAACGGCCCATTGACCCCTGGACGACACAAGGCTGCTAGAGGGCGACGAGTGGAGACATAGCATTTAGAGGAATTCGAATCGGCTAGGGCGAGGAAGAGCTGAGTCCTCGCTTATGGACCGGATTCTCTCTTTGAAACGTTTGGCCATTGCCTACCATCCAAACCCTAGCGGGGTGCATGGCACCGCGGTGATTTGAACTCATCTTGTCCATTGAACGCTGATCATGCTGATCACCCGAGCCCTACTCCTTTCCGAGTTCTCAGTGCGTATATCAGTATGACCGTATGAGAAAGGTGTATTATGCCACTTGGTAGAGTTGGTGGCTACTGTAAAATGAAGGCGTGCTATAATATAAATGCCGTCATCAACTGAGAATTGAAACCCGAAACAACGGCCTCTTGAAAATGAATAAAAAAGAAGAAGTATATATCTTTTGGATCGGAGAGAGAGAGAGACGCAGATCCACCGTTCCATGAGTAGCTAGCTTTAGTACAAAAGAAGAGTGAGACGTGTGGCGACACTGATCTGCACTGCGTGCTTATTAGCGAATCAAAAGTGGGAGATCAGCCTGTTGCCGTCAAATCATCATCGTCGGTATCAGGCAGCTCAACGTGATTCATCCTATGTTCTCCCCCTCCCTCTCTGTCGTCGTTCGAGACTGGACAGAATCGATTTGCTTCGTCGTCTCCAGCAAATAAAGCTTCTTTAATTTGTTTGGCATCAGTACGTGTTACTAGTTGTGTGGACGGATAATAATGGGGGGATGAGTAGTAAGCTGTCACACAGTCACTTGGAGCCAAAGGTAAAATGATGTGCTCCCACTTTTTTTTTTTTTTTTTTTTTTTGGACGCGGAGGAAATGCGGGAAACAATGGTTGGCCGTTGGCCGATGCGGATGCGATGATGACATCAGGCTCTGCTAGTCGCGTGCATCACTTTTTTCCCGGTACACGGGAAGACGGGCAGTTTTCAGCTTTGCTGTGCCGTAGCGTTCCTCCCCTTTGTTAGGGCTCGTTTGCCGTATAAGACATAGCTGAAAGTACTGGCTGGTTTAGTGTGAGAGAAAAATATTGATCCAAGTACGACCAAGCGAACATGCTGCCTGTGTTTAGTTCGTCTTCTTCTGAAGGAATCGGTGTTAAGTTCTTGCTCCATCCTCTTTTGTGTGTCGTTGTCTCACGGCTCGTTCGTTTGGTAGGGAATCATTGCTTGGAATGAATCCTGCCTGGATTGCTTTGCAAAATTATACAAGCATTGATCAATTGGAATAATTTCTAGTGCAATCCAGCAAAACCGAACTGGTCCTTAAAGAGAATGGTGCATGGACTCTCATGGCGGGGGAAGAAGCAAAGACACAGGCCCAAGACGTAGAGAACATGCACGTACCGAGCGCTTAGCTTGCTGTTGCTACCTTGCATGCTCTGTTGGTTGGTACAACTAGGTGCCGTCAAGTACCACATCTGTGCTCCAAGCTCGAACCAGTGGCGTTGTTTCAAGGGAATTCAACAGGGAGCCAATTACTGCTAATTTTAAAGGGATCTATCTAGCCATCAACTAATTGTTTTAGCCCCTCCATCAACTGAATTTTATTCATGCACTTACACCATCTTCTAGCTATATTTACACCGCCTTACTACTATATTTACAATGATTTATTCAGTGTAATTTACTGGACAGAGTGATGTAATTTGGAGATAACACAAGATCTTAAACAAATATATACCAAATTTTCAAAAAAAAAATTATAATTTTTTTCTATGGATTCTAGATACCAAAGAAATATATAAAATTGTTCACAAATATCATTAATTTTTCACAAACTTACAAATTTACAAATGGAATAACAGAAAGAGAGAACAGAACTGGTAGGTCAAACCCCATTGCCCATGCAGTGCAATTATGTTTAAAGACGACGATGAGTCACGCCTGCATTACGGCAACTGACGTAGTAGCCCCCGCACCTAGCTAGGGCCGGCCGGCCGCCCGGCTCCCGGCTAGCTTTAAGCGCAGGCGCACCGATGCAGTGCACGTTACGTACAAGGAAAAATCGGTTGACGAGAAGGCCTAAATCAACCGGTTGACAGGTAGCCTTTCTGTTTTAAAGTGAAGTTTCTTTTATCGAGGTATTGAAAAGCTTGCGCCTTCGACTAGCTCTCGCTGACGTGGCCATGTTTTCGATCAGGTAATTCCGTGGGCATATAGCTAAGGTGACTTTTTCTTGTACAAGTGAGTCCCACCAAACCTCTCTCGAACTGCTATCTGCCATATTCACTTGGTAGAGCTTCGGTTAAAATGTCGAGGGTCTCTTCTTCCTCGTACACCACCAGCGGTCGCTCCACAAACATGGTTGGAGAGATCTCGCAAGACTTACAAGCCTCAAAATATACAAGCTTGGCGTGTGCAAACACCAGTAATAAAGAGGTGAGCAAACCTCACCAATAAACTCTAGGTTAACACCAAAAGCAACACCAGTGCTGGAACTCCAGAGTTGTGTGTCTTCTCCGCACGCGTCTATTAGGAAACTTTGGTGGCAACTGTCGATGTTTTACCACCGATAGCCTGCCACGGGGATACCCGAGGCAGTATGTTCGGGCTTCAGCGTATGCTGAACTCGATGGTGAACGCAAGAGACAGTCGATTTATCCTGGTTCAGGCCCTCGATCGTAGATCGAGTAATAACCCTACGTCCAGTCGGCGTTTAGCCTTTGCGTTGGATTGATTGTGATGTGTTGTGTTGTACAATTGCTGTCCCCTTCTCTCAGGAGCCCTGTCCTCCTTTATATAGTCAGGAGGCTAGAGTCCTAGTCGGTTTACAATGAGATTTCCTAGTAGGATTACTGAATAGTTCTACTACTAAGATTATATGGGAAGAATCCTAGTTGGACTAGATCTTCTCTCTCCCTTGCGGGGTATCCTGTGGGTCCCGCATCGACAAGCCCCCGAGCACTTCATGGTTGAGCTCTGAAAGTCTCGCTTTGCTCCTTCAAGTCTTGTTGAGTAGGAACAAATGTCATACGAGTGCTTTCTGGAGTGAAACCTTGTAGCGCTTCTTGGGACCTTCGAGTGGTGAGTGCTTTTTTGAAGAAAAAGTACATCCATCTGGTTGTAGCCCCCGAGCCTTTTGCTATTTGGAACAAGGGGCTGGAGGATCTTGTCTTGAAGTTGCTCTGTTTGTTCATTGAAGTTTTATCAAAAAGAACTCGAATATGGCTCGTTCCGGGTTCTTTTTGTCGTAATGTCTTGAAGTGGTCTGCGTTGAGGAAATCTTTTGGTGGCGTGCGCTTTTTCAAAGAAAAAGGGCACTCACTGAGTGTAGCCCCCGAGCCTCTCGCTATTTGAAACAAAAAGTTGGAGGGTCTTGAATCTTTATGTTGTTTGAAAATTTGTGTTCTGAAGTAGTCCCTGAGAGTTGGATTATGTCATCATCTGAGTAGTTTTGTGGCATCTTTCCGAGGCAGCCCTTTAGTCTTGGATTAAACCATCATCCGAGTAGTTTCGCAGCATGCAGCCTCCGAGCGTATATCCTTGTTGTTTTGTTCAGGAAGAACTCGGATCGTATTCTTTGATAGTCTGCTGTTGTCAGATGTAGTTGTATGGTGGTGGTTGAGTGTAAATGCCTTTTGTTCATGGGTTGTACTGTGCTGGTATATTCTTCCGAATATGCCCGTCTTCGAGTACTGTTCCCTCTCGCCTGAGTCATCCATTATTGAGTCCTGTCTTTTCACTGTGTCCTTTGTTAGGCTTATTTCGTTGGTACTCCTAGTCCATGTGCGCCGCTCCTTTGATCTATAAATACTGTCCCGGAGTGCTTGTTTTCATCCATTGGACATTCTGTTGAAACCTTCGTGGTCATGAACATGGTAGTTTGTGAAGTAGAGCAGCCCCCGGGCATATTTTGTAGTTCCTATGTCTTGTCGTAGCTGGAGGAAGTCTTGTGATAGGGATTAGAGGTAGGCTAATCCTGCGACAGCATTGTGCCAGGATGTACATGGCGGTAGTTGGAGGAAGTCTTGTGATGTGGGCTTCGTTTCTTCATCGGGCAGTTCTGGGTTGATCCTCGTCGCCTGTCCTGAGATTGTCCGGTGCAGATCAACACTATATCCAGCATCACATCGGTCTTGGGTAGACAGATGCCCGCCGTCCTTCTCTTCTCCATGTTGTCTTGCCGTGCTGCCGATTTCCACCTTGGATGCACTGCGTCTATCCTTTGAAGAAAACAGTGTAGCTGATGGCGGTTTGTCCTTCCGAGTAGCAATTTGGGACACGTAGTCGTTCCAGAGCCTAGCCGTGTTCGTGTTCCTCTTTGCTACTTTGCTTTTCATGGTGCCGAGTTCATTGGGTCTTGTAAGATTTGTAATCTTCTATTTTTGAAGTCGCTTGTAATGTAACGAATCTTGTCTTTTGAGTTGTCTTTTACTTTTCTGCTATGATCCCTATCGTTCATGAGATTATCGAGTTCTTTCTTAAATAATTGTGTTCTTTTGTTCCTTGCGAGGTAGCCCTTTCTTTCTTCTTGGTTTGACAGGTTGTTCTTGTAGCGATCTAATAACCCTGCCGTGGTGTTGGACGGATAAGTCTGAAATCTGCCTGTTGGTTTGTACCGTTGTGTGGATTTGTGCCCTCCGTCGTTTTAGCTGCGTCGGTAAATGGACCGTTGCGTTCTCACATGGTGTTTTAACGGGCCTTGTGGGCCGTTTTTATCACTGAAAAATCTATTTAAAGACCTTTTATCTTCCTTTCCTTTGCTGCCCAGCTCTTGCCTTTAAACCCTAGCTTTCAGAAATCCGCCGCCGTCATCGTCGCCGTCACCTGAGCACCACCATCCTAGCTTCATCTTCCCCAGTGCCTTTTTGCTTCCGCTAGTTCATGGGAAAGAAGAAAACCGCAAGCAAGTCCTAGGCGACCTTCGTGGACGAGGAGTCATCCCTTTCTTTGATCGAGAACCAGGAGTTCATGGCCATGAGGGCTGCTCAGAAGGTTTGGCCGGCTCCAACAACAAGCGAAGATCAGTTGCGCGAGCTCGTCAGCGACGGCTTGATCCAAAGCAAAGTCATCGCTGAATGGAGAGTTCCGAGCGAGCATCGGATTCCAGCTCCGGGTCTTGGTGAGATTGTCCTCTTCGTTTCCTTTGTCCGTGCTAGACTTTGCCTTCCTGCTTCCGCTTTTCTTCATCAGTTTCTTGGTTATTTTGGGGTTAGTCTGAACCATCTAACCCCTAATGCCGTTCTCCATCTTTCTGTTTTCGTTCATCTTTGCGAAGCTTTCCTTGGAATCCCTCTTTCTCTATCTCTTTTTCACTTTTTCTTTCGTCTGAAACCTCAACCCCGCCGCGAAGAAACCAACGTTCTTGGCGGTTGCGGGATTCAGTTTCGCTAGGGTCTTAAGATTAAGTTTTTTGACTATGACCTGGTCGATTCTGTAAAAGATTGGCGTGCCGAGTGGTTTTACGCTGCTAATCTAATCCCTTCCCTTGTCGTCCACTCTAGATCTGGTCCTGTGGTGAATGACAGATGGGACAAGAAACTTGAGTCACCTGCTGAGATTCAAGTGATCTAGCCACTCCTTGATAGGATTAGTATGCTGAAACAGCAGGGTTTAACCGACTTCGGTATTGTTTCGAGTTTTCTTCGTCGCCGAGTTCAGCCTTTGAAAGAGCGGGAGCATCTTGGCTTCGAGTATTCTAGGGCCGAGGATCCTTCACGCATGGTCCCAGCTCTTGAGCTGACCGGTGAGGAGGTACTCGAGCGTCTCCAGAAGATGCTAAAAGGAGTGAGCGTTATTCCTCCTGCTGTCTTCGAGTTCTCTGCCAACAACCCGCCCCCAGCTGTGAGTTGTCTATCTCTTTGTTTGGGTACTTTATGTACTCTTGCTGCATCCATTTTTGCTTAGCTTTTCCTTGTCTTGCTGTTTTATCCTTTTTCACAGGAGCTTGGGCGGAACTTTGTCGACCCAATCCCTCTTGATGTTCTCCCTGCCGTGGCGGGGACTGGGGATAAACTTGCTGGAACTTCTGCAACTAGTAAGTCCCAAACCTCTACAGCCCTTCCTAGGGTTTCTTCCAGATTTGTTGATGTATATGAAGAATATGTTCCTCGTCTAGTCCCTCACGGTCCTCGCAGTGTCCCAAAGAGGGGGCGAACGGATGGGTCTTCATCTGGCCTGCCCATCTCCAAGAAGCCTCGCAAACCAAGTACTCCCTTAGGTACTCCAGTTGTTGCTAGCATGCTCTTAGGTGAGCACATTTTATACTCTTTGTTCCTTTGTTTTTCTGTTTCTCTCTTGAACCGAGTACTTTTTATTCTTTTTTCAGCAGGTGTTCTGGTTTCCTTGGCTGAGGGAGAGGAGGATGATGAAGTACCCCTCATCATGCGGCGGTGAGTTGTTTTTCATATTCCTGTTGCATTGAATTTCTCTTCTTTGTCTTGACTTTTAGTCTTGAACTTTTTGAAGTAATCGAACGTCGGGTATGAGTTCTTCTGAGGCTCCCGCGTCGACTTCTTCTGAAGCTCCGGTGTCGAGTTCTTTGGTAGCCTCGGTACCGAGCTCTACCGCTCCTCCAGTGCAGGGTTCTTCCATGACTCCGTTATCTGCTATCCCGCTCCCGTCCCCAGGTGGCGGGGACGTTTTCGCCGTCGTGGTTCCCCCTGCGAGGCCTTCTTTTGGCTTCACGAAGAAGAAAGTGGTTGGGTGAGTAGATTCTGGCTTCATCTTTTTTGCTTCTATCTTCCTTCTTCTGGTTCTCATCGGTGCTTCCTTTTATCAATTTTTAGTGTTTCATCTTCTCTCGTTTCTTCATCGACTTCTTCTTAGCCTTCCGCCGTGCCATCGAGTTCTGAGCCTTAGGACTCGCAACATACTGTTGATGAAGTTGCTACGGGGGCTTTGGAGCTACCTGGTGAAGTTGTGGACTTGGCCGCCCTGGAGGTGACTGTAGCCGTCGCGTCGAGTCCTTCTAAGGGATTGGCTCCAGCTTCCCTAGAGGTTGCTTTGGTCATTCCTTCTTCGCCCTAGCCGGCCTCTCCTTCCCCTTCTCTTGCTTCCGGCGGTCCCTCTTTTACCGGTGACGTGGTACAATAGTTCAATGCCACCCATCGGCTATCGGAGCTGACTGCAGCCTAGGGGAGCTTGTCGACCCTCGCGACTTCTTTTGGTGAAAAGCTCCAGGTAAGTTTTACCGCCACTCCTCCTTTGCATGCTCGTTTTTCTTCTGTCCTTACGCCTTGTTTCTCTTTGTCTCTTTTTGCTCAGCCTTTCTCTCGTGATCATTCTGGCTTCTTTTTCTCATCTGAGAATGAGAGAAAGTTGTCTTCTGAGGTGAACGCTTTGAAAGCCGATCTTGACCTCCTCCGGGCTGAGTTGGAGACAGAGCGTCAAATGGCACCAAAAGGAGGAGAAGACCCTTCATGCCTAGGTAGTAGAGACAGAGAAGCAGAGGAATGTCGCGGTGGAGTCTGCGAAGAATGAATGCAAAGGTGCCACGGATTCTGCTTGTTTCTTCTTGTATTTTGACTTCTTTTTTCGCTGACTTGTTTTTTGGTGTCTTGTCTAGTTCTCTGAGTTGAAAAGCAGAAGCTCTCGAAGAGTATTGATGAAATGAAGGCTCTTGTCCGCTCTAGTCATAACAAGGCTGAGGAGGTAATTACTCATGCTGAGGAAGAACTCGCCCTTGCTAAGCTGATTAGGCATGGAGCTGATAGAGATCTTGTGCAGGCCCAAAAAACTATTGAAGGCTTGTCCGGGAAGCTGGCGACGGCTACTGAAAATTGGAACGTTTTGTGGAAATCTTTTCGTTCAGTAGCTGATGTTCTCCGAACTCCAGCGGATGACGGGCAATCTTAGGCTCAGTTCATTCCTTAGATTCCGACTCGTTTCCAAGAGTTCGCGAAGAAGTGCGCTTAAGTATGTACCAAGAATGTGCTGGCCCAGGTCCGGGTCCTTGCTCCAGAGGCGCCTCTGTCCAAGATAGCGGAGGAAGCTGATAGTCAAGAATACCTTGATGCCGTTGAGAGGATGGAGCCTGAGGTCGAAGATTTAGCCAGTAGGGTTGTAGACAGTCTTAATATTGATATTTCCCTTCCTGATGACAATGCCTGATCCAATTGACCAGCCTCTTGTAATATTATACTCCTCTTCAAATGAAGATTCTTTATTTTTGTTGATGTATTCTTTGCTCGGGTGTGGTCGGAGTTACTTGACTTGCTAAGTACTTTGTCCCGTTTTCGTCTCTGCTCTGTAAACAACTCTGTGCGTTATCCTGACAAAATCCCTCGATTTGTCGAGTACTTTTCTTTTCTTCCTCTTTTGTGACCCATCGAGTGCTTTGTCCGCGCTATGACTTGTTAGATGTAGATCTTTGTGTTGACAACCTTTCGTCTGCGCTATGTAGAACGACTCAGCATGGAATGTCGCTTTGACAAACTTCGGCATCCGAGTGCTTTTTTGAGTGGCGCTTGTGCTTTTCTGAGGAAGAAGTATTCCTATCTGGATGTAGCCCCCGAGCCTCTTGCTTTTCAGAATGAAGAGCTGGAGGGTCTTTTGAAGCTCAATTTCGGTCGACTAGTTTTAGGTGTTTAGCTTTTAGCTACCCTCATCGGTGTGCTCAAGTGTCTTTTCAGCTATTTTGCTCTCGGTCGGGATGCTCAGGCATGTTTTCCGCCCTTTTGCTTTTTGTTTTGGGTGTTGGCTTTTAGCTACCCTCATCGGCGGGCTCAAGCGTGTTTTCAGCTATTTTGCTCTCGGCCGGGATGCTCAGGCATGTTTTCAGCCATTTTGCTTTTTGTTTCGGGTGTTAGCTTTTAGCTACCCTCATCGGCGGGCTCAAGCGTCCTTTCAGCTATTTTGCTCTCGGTCGGGATGCTCAGGCATGTTTTCAGCCATTTTGCTTTTTGTTTCGGGTGTTAGCTTTTAGCTACCCTCATCGGCGGGCTCAAGCGTGTTTTCAGCTATTTTGCTCTCGGCCGGGATGCTCAGGCATGTTTTCAGCCATTTTGCTTTTTGTTTTGGGTGTTAGCTTTTAGCTACCCTCATCGGCGGGCTCAAGCGTCCTTTCAGCTATTTTGCTCTCGGCCGGGATGCTCAGGCATGTTTTCAGCCATTTTGCTTTTTGTTTCGGGTGTTAGCTTTTAGCTACCCTCATCGGCGGGCTCAAGCGTCTTTTCAGCTATTTTGCTCTCGGCCGGGATGCTTAGGCATGTTTTTAGCCATTTTGCTTTTTGTTTTGAGAAAACAACTTGTTGAAAGTCATGACAAGACATGCTGTGGATGAATATCATCTTTATTGATCATGAATATAAACTAATACATATGTTGTCAAGGAATATTGTCCTTTGTCGATTGTGAATGTTGGTCCCTTGTGGCTTGCATATCTGTTTTTTCTTGAGTTGTTTTTACGCGTAGAATCTTCTTAGCTGGCTGATGTGCCATGTATTGCTGACTTCTCTTTCATCTTCGGTTATTAACTTGTATGTGCCTGGTCCGGTGACTTTTATGACAATGAACGGACCTTCCCATGGACTGAGCAGCTTATGTCGTCCGTCAGTCTTTTGTATCCTTCTTAGTACTAAGTCTCCGACTTGTGATGATTGAGGATGGGTACTCTTGTTGTAGTGTCGTCTTAAACCTTATAGATATCTGGCTGATTGGAGGGTAGCGTTTACTCTGACTTCTTCTGAGCTGTCGAGTTCTAATCTTCTTGTGTGTTCTGCTTCTCCTTCATCGTATTGTTCTATCTTTGGTGATGTCCAGATCAAGTCGGCAGGCAGTATGGCTTCTGACCCGTAAACTAGGAAGAAAGGTGAGTAGCCTATTGCTCTACTTATTTGAGTTCGTAGCCCCCATACTACTTTAGGTAATTCTTCAATCTATTTGGATCCATAGTCCACTAGTTCTTCGTATAACCTTGGTTTTAATCCGGCTAGTATGAGTCCATTAGCCCTTTCTACTTGTCCGTTGGCTTCTGGATGTGCAACAAACGCGTAGTCTATGCTGAAGCCATAGTCTTATGCCCAGCTTTTGAATTCTGTAGCTGTGAAGGGAGAGCCTAGATCTGTGATGATTCGATTGGGCATACCGAAGCGGTGCATAATGTCTTGAATGAACTCGACTGCTTTGGCTGCGCTGTATTTCGCGAGTGGTTTGTATTCAATCCACTTGGTGAACTTGTCGATCGCTACAAAGATGTACTCGAAGCCACCTTTTGCTTTCTTCAGAGGTCCTACTTGATCCAGCCCCCAGCAGGAAAAAGGCCAAGTGGGTGGGATGCAGATAATATTGTGAGCTAGCACATGGGCTTGTCTTGCAAATATTTGGCAACCTTTGCATTTTCTGACAAGTTCTTTTGCATCTTTCAAAGCGGTTGGCCAGTAGAATCCGGTGCGAAATGCTTTGCCAACCAGTGTTCTTGAAGCGGCATGATTTCCACAGCAACCTGAGTGTATTTTGTCTAGGATCTCTTTGCCTTCTTTAAATGAGACACATTTTAGGAGTACTCCTGATGATGCTGCTCTTCTGTAAAGTTTATTTCCCACTAGAACATAGTTTTTGCTTCTGCGAACAACTTGGGTGCCTTTTGCTTTATCTACTGTCAATTTATTTTCTTTGATATAATCGATGAAAACTTGGCTCCATGAAGTGTTGATTACCAAGATCTGAACGCCTTTAGCCTAAATTTCATGGGTTGTTTCACCGGGTTGTTTGATAGAGGGAACTGATAGCTCTTCTATGAATACACCGGGTGGAACCTTCGCTCTGTCTGATCTGAGCTTGGCGAGGACATCTGCTGCAATGTTGGAATCACGCAGGACGTGTAGAATTTCTAATCCTTGGAAATGTTTTTCAAGTTTCCGTATTTCAGCACAGTAAGCGCTCATGTTTTCTTTGGTGCAATCCCAATCTTTGTTGACTTGGTTGATGACTACTGCTGAATTGCCGTATATGAGTAATCTCTTTATTCCGAGGGTAATTGCCACTCGTAGCCCGTGGATGAGGGCTTCATATTCTGCTTCGTTATTTGTAGCTTGCCATAATATCTGAAGGACATACTTGAGTTGTTTTCCTTCTAGAGAAATGAGGAGAACGCCTGCACCGGCTCTGCCTAGTTTGAGTGACCCATCAAAGTACATCTTCCAGTGGTCAAGGATTGTATCTGATAAAGGCTATTGAATCTCTATCCACTCGGCCACAAAATCGGCAAGGGCTTGAGATTTGATTGCTTTCCGCGGGGTGAAATCGATGTTAAGAGCTCCGAGTTCGACTACCCACTTTGATATGCATCCCATCGCATCTCTGTTGTGTAAGATGTCTCCGAGCGGGAAGTCTGTCACCACGGTAATCTTGTGGCTTTCGAAATAGTGGCGAAGCTTGCGTGAGGTGATAAATAGAGCGTAGAGTAGTTTTTGTACATGCGGGTACCAGATTTTTGATTCAGATAATACTTCGCTGATGTAGTATACGGGTCGTTGTACTTTATACACGCGTCCTTCTTCTTCTCTTTCTATGACTATTGTCGTGCTGACCACAGCAGTAGTCGCCGCAATGTATAGCATCATATCTTCGTCTTTCCTTGGGGGTGTGAGAATTGGTGAGGATGTGAGGTATGCCTTAAGTTTCTTGAAAGCTTCGTCGGCCTCTTTTGTCCACTCAAACTTGTCTGTCTTTAGTAGTTTAAAGAAAGGTAACCCCTTTTCGCCGAGTCTTGATATGAAATGGTTGAGGGCCACCATGCATCCTGTTAGTTTCTGCACATCTTTGATACTTCTAGGTGGGCCCATCTCTGTTATAGCTCGAATTTACTTGGTGCTGGCTTCAATCCCGCGCTAACTGACCAAAAATCCGAGTAGTTGTCCTGAGGGAACTCTGAATACACATTTATTTGGGTTCAACTTCCATCTCCATCTCTTCAAGTTTTCGAAGGTTTGCTTTAAATCTTCAATCAGAGTGTCTGGGTTCTTTGTTTTCACCACTACATCATCCACATATGCCTCCACATTTTCACCGATTTGATCCCCAAGGCAAGTTTGGATAGCTCTTTGGTATGTGACGCCAGTGTTCTTTAGTCCAAACGACATGGTCTTGTAACAGTAAGCGCCGAACGGAGTAATGAAAGACGTCTTGCTCTGGTCTTGTTCTTTTAATGCGATCTGGTGATACCCTGAATAGCAATCGAGAAAGGATAATAGTGCAGACCCTACTGTTGAGTCGACTATCTGGTCAATGTGCGGTAGCCCGAACGGATCTTTTGGGCAATGTTTGTTGAGATCTGTGTAGTTGATGCACATGCGCCACTCGTCCGTGTTCTTCTTCTACACAAGGACCGGGTTAGCTAGCTAGTCTGGATGAAGGATTTCTCTGATGAATCCGGCTGCCATCAGTTTTGTGATTTCCTTTTTAATCACTGCCTTTTTGTCAGGTGAGAATCGTCGTAGTCGTTGCTTTACAGGCTTGGAGCTTTCATTAACATCAATTCTGTGCTCAGCCAACTCTCTTGGGACACCTGGCATGTCGGCCGGCTTCCAAGCGAAGATATCTTTGTTGTCCCAAAGAAAGTTGGTGAGTGCGAGTTCCTATTTTGCCGAGCGGTGAGCACTGATGGTTGCTGTCTTGGAGGTATCGTCGGTGCCCAAGTCGATTTGCTTGACGTCGGCTTCTTTTGGTGGTGTGATGAAGCTAGGCTTTTTAGCTGGTATTTCTAATTCTTCTTGGCTCATCTCTGCAGCAATTGTGGCTATTTCTTTTCTTCCATTGTCGGCTTGTGTTTTGGCTGCAATTTGGATTGCCTAAACGTCGCAGTCAAAAGCACGCTTCAAATCACTTCGAAGAGAAAGGATACCGTTGGGTCCTGGCATCTTAAGCAATAAGTATGGATAATGTGGTATTGCCATGAATTTTGCTAGTGCTGGGCGTCCGAGGATTGCATGATATGACAAATCGAAGTCTGCGACCTCAAATTTGATAAACTCTGTTCGGTAGTTCGAAGGAGTTCCAAAAGTAACGGGTAAAGTAATTTGTCCGAGTGGCATGGCTGCTTTGCCGGGTACTATTCCGTAAAAAGGTGTGCTTGTTGGTGTGATCATCCCTACGAGTTGTAGTCCCATCTTCCTTAGTGTTTCTGAAAAGATGATGTTGAGTCCAGCTCCCCCGTCGATTAGTACTTTGGTGACAGTCATACCAT